>NC_044034.1:424873-682625 GCF_901765095.1 Microcaecilia unicolor | reverse complement strand
CTGGGGATCGGATAACCTGAGAGTGGCCCTTAAGCTCAACCAAGCTGTGCAGCTGCTGCCAACAGAGCAGGGAGCATGAGCATAGCCAGACCTGCCATTTCGGGTGGGCCCTAAGTTAACCTAGTTGGGCCCTTCCCACCCCCCTTGCAGATATACAGCTTTTTAAAAATCTTTTTCTCCACTCCTGCTTATCATCATCTACCCATCTCTCTCTGAAACCCCACCCTCCCCAGACTACCTCCAAGCAGTGGCCAGCAATTCCTGTTAGCAACCTGCACCAGCCCTGCATGCTTCCTTCTACTGCGTTCCCACCAGTGAAGAAACAGGAAGTGATGTAGAGGGCAGGATACATTAGGAGGAAGCCTACAGGGCTGCCACAGATTGCCTAAAGGAATTGCTGCAGTTGATGGTTCAAAGGTAGACAGGATGGGGGGAGGAGAGAGACGGGCAGTTGCCATGAGAGAGAGGAGTCAGGCACCACCAATGATGTGCATTGCAGACCACTAGACTGGGTGGGTGGGCCTGTGCCCACCCAGGCCTACCCATAGCTACGCCACTGGGTCGAGAATATACTGGATCTTTCCAGGAAGCACCACCAGCTAATACCGGTGAGGCCACTGGCGAAGCACAGCCTTTTCTCTATCTCCATCTGATGGTAGGAGGGGATAACACTCATTTGTGAGAACAGCGTAGCTAGATGCTAAGGAATGTCCTTTATATGTTTGCCCCCTTTTACTGCAAATACTCCAAAGAGTGCAAAAAAGGCAGTAAGGAGGTGTATGATCTTATTTGCCTAGTGATGAAGGCCTTACACTGGCTGCTTGTTCAGCAGAGAATTGAATTTAACATCTTCCCGTTAAACGTACCAAACCCCAACCTTGGCTGACCCCTACTATCCGCTACCTACGCTCTTGTGCCCGCTCTGCTGAACGCCTTTGGCTTTATTCTCGTGCCCTTGCTGACTTCATTCACTTCAAATTCTTGCTGACCTCCTTCCAATCTGCTCTCCAACTTGCCAAACAGGACTATTATATCCAATTGACTAACTCTATTGGTTCAAACCCTAGACGTCTCTTTGCCACGCTAAACTCTCTCCTCAAAGTGCCTTCTCCTCCTACTCCCCCTTCACTTTCTCGCCTGATTACTTTCATGATAAGGTTCACAAGATTAAACTTGAACTCACAACCAGCTGTCCTCCACCCCTTCTTCCCTTAGTCCACTCTCTCAACCCTCTTACCCCTGCCTCCTTTTCTTCCTTTTCCGAAATCACTGAAGAAGAAACTTTACTAACCACCTGCTCCACTGACCCTATTCCCACTCAGCTACTCAACACTATCTCTCCTGCTGTCACCCCTTTCATCTGTCATATCCTCAATCTGTCACTTTCCACTGCGACTATCCCTGATGCCTTCAAACGTGCAGTAGTCACCCCACTCCTCAAAAAACCTTCTCTGGATCCTACCTCTCCTTCCAACTATCACCCCATCTCCCTCCTCCCTTTCTTATCCAAGATACTAGAACATGCTGTCCACCGTCGCTGCCTCGACTTTCTTTCTTCTCAACCTATTCTTGATCCACTCCAATCTGGCTTTCGTCCCCTTCACTCAACTGAAACAGCACTTGCTAAAGTCTCCAATGATCTATTCCTGGCTAAATCCAAAGGGCTCTATTCTATCCTCCTCCTTCTCAATCTTTCTGCTGCTTTTGATACTGTTGATCACAGCCTACTCCTTGACACGCTGTCCTCACTTGGATTTCAGAATTCTGCTCTCTCATGGTTTTCTTCTTATCTCTCACAGCGTTCTTTTAGTGTATACTCTGGTGGATCCTCCTCTTCCTCTATCCCGCTGTCAGTGGGTGTACCTTAAGGATCCGTCCTAGGACCTCTCCTTTTCTCCATCTATACTTCCTCCCTTGGTGCTCTGATCTCTTCCCATGGTTTTCAGTATCACCTTTAAGCTGATGACTCCCAGATCTACCTCTCCACACCAGAAATCTCAGCAGAAATCCTGCTGGCCTCTCTGACATTGCTACCTGGATGTCTCACCGCCACCTGAAGCTCAATATGTCCAAAACTGAGCTCCTTATCTTCCCACCTAAACCAACCTCTCCCCTTCCCCCATTCTCTATTTCTGTCAACAACACGCTCATTCTTCCTGTCTCATCTGCTCGTAACCTTGGGGTCATCTTCGATTCCTCCCTCTCCTTCTCTGCACATATTCAACAGATTGCTAAAACCTGTCGTTTCTTCCTTTATAATATTGCCAAAATTCGCCCTTTTCCTTTCAGAACATGCTATCAGAACCCTCATCCACACTCTCATTACCTGTCGCTTAGATTACTGCAACTTGCTTCTCACAGGTCTTCCACTCAGCCACCTCTCTCCTGTTCAATCTGTTCAAAATTCTGCTGCACGACTAATATTTCGCCAAAGTCATTATGCCCACATCAGCCCTCTCCTGAAGTCACTTCACTGGCTCCCTATCCATTTCCGTATAAAATTCAAGCTCCTCTTATTGACTTATAAGTGCATTCACTCTGCAGCCCCTCACTACCTCTCCACCCTCATCTCTCCCTACACTCCTTCCCAGGAACTCCGTTCACTAGGCAAATCTCTCCTAATTGCACCCTTCTCCTCCATCGCTAACTCCAGACTCCATTCCTTTTGTCTTGCCGCACCTTATGCCTGGAATGGGCTTCCTGAGCCATTACGTCTAGTTCCATCCCTGGCCACCTTCAAATCCGGGCTAAAGGCCTACCTGTTTGATGCTGCTTTTGACTCCTAACTTGTAACTTGCTCGTAACCTTTATTTTGTCTTCCTCTCTTCAGTAGTCCCTTTCCCTATGTGTCCTTCTGTCTGTCCTACCCTTATCCTTATTGGTCCTGTCTGTCTGTCCTGATTTAGATTGTAAAGCTCTTTGAGCAGGGACTGTCTTTTCTTCATGTTCAATTGTGAAGCGCTGCGTACGACTGGTAGTGTTATAAAAATGATTTATAGTAGTAGTAATCTTGACTTGGATTGATAAGACTATCTAGGAAAGAGCGCCATCATATCTTGCTGACTCAGAATGCCACTTACATCACTAGTAGGTACTTACCTTCGGCCCAGCAAGCCCGCTTTGCAGCTCCTGGCAGTGTGAGGTTAAAGGAAACCAGACAGCAAGCTTTTCCTTCCACAGGCCCTACTCTTTGGAAATTAAGCAGATTCATTCCTTCCTTTTTTAAAGATTTATAGATCTTGTTTTTTTTGTGGTACTTTATGAATGTTGAGGGCATGTATAGTTGTTAATCTGTTATTTTAATTTCTTATTTTTGAATGTTGCTCTAAAGCACTTTGTAGCTTTCCTGGGATAAGTGATCAATAATACAAACAACAAACAACAAACAAACAACAATCTCACCCCTTCCTCTCACATGAATTTAACCCTTTAGTGTCCAATGTTCCCATAATAAGCCATATGGGAACAGAGTGATGGGAACATTGGACTAAACACCCTCATCCTTCTCTGACATGGTCCAAATAACTGTCATTTTCCCTCTGCTTCCATGCAAGATGTGGCACGAACTGAGACAACCCCTTTCTCTCCCTTCCTTCTCTTGCATGCACAGTACACATCTTACCTGTTTCCTTGTTTAGAGTGAAAAGTGGAGGGTGATTCCCAGAGACAATTCGATAAGTCACTTTGCCATTGAGGCCTTCATCTTTGTCATATGCCGTTACTGTGATGACTGAAGTCCCAGGCATGCTTTGAGTGCTCAGGCTGACTGCATACTCCACAGGATAAAACACAGGTTGATTGTCATTTATGTCATCCAGAAACACCTTTACATAGGCCATAGAGCTCAGTCCTCCCTGCAGTGAAAGTGAATCCCAGAGTCAGTTGCTGAGTTGAAAGTGTTCCCCCACAGTTTCAGTACATACAAAAACAGTCCATCAGAGCAGAGCAAGAATCTGCAGGAGTGTGAGTAAAGAGAGAAATGAATGTGACACTGCAACAGTGCAGAGAGGAAATCAAAGCACACAGTGAGCAATACAAGAAGAAAAAGCACCAAGAGCCTTCAAATCCAGAAGAGGTCCTTTAATCAGTCATATGAATGTATGGTGTACATCATGGACCCGACACTGGCTGTGTTTCAGCACTCAATGCCTTCGTCAGGGGTGTACATGCAAATTAAAACATATATAATCATATAAATATACAAAAAAATGTATATTAATAAAATGAATAAGAAAATATAAAATCAATAATTAAAACAAACAATAGAATACTGAACAAAAACCACCTAGACAAACAAAATTCTAAAGTGAACATATATGTCAAAGTCAATGTTATGCTTATTAATCGCTATATCGCCTGATTAAGGGTTCATTGTGATTTACAAATTAAATTATTAGTAAAGTATTAAATACAAAAATTTTCAAAAGAACTAACAACAGTTACTAAAAAAGTTTTATTTTTTTTCCTAAAATTTAAATAATTATATTTCAACTCTGACATCAATTGGAAGAGAATTCTCCAAAGATAGTATTCAACATACGAAAAAAATGAATCTTCCCAAATTATACCGGGCAAAGAAGTAACTGCTTGATCAATCTTGGAGGAGCCAAATAGAGATGTAGAGATTGAATTAATCAGAAAATAAGGTGCCAGGCCATGAATTACTGGAAATAAAATACAAAACGATTGGAATCGAATGCGTTCAGCTATTGGCAACCAATGCAGAATCTTCATATAATTAGAAACACTGGTAAATTTGTTAAGCCTAAAGATCAATCTTACTGCCATTCTCTGCTTAAGTTGAACTTACTGCACACTCAAAACACTAGCACACCTTTGTAAAATCCCTCCTAAATGAGGTAGTATTAACATCCGAACCACACAAGCAAAAGTTTCTTTGGTAAGGAATGCACATACTAATCTTAGTTGTCTCAGTTTCAAGAGTCAAGTATGACTTCCAGTACTCTCGACTCAGTTTCAACCTTGAAAACATTATTTTCTGCAATTCTTTTTTAGAATGGATGGAATTATATCTTCTGGTCTTTTAAACCATAGGATCTTAGTTTTATTTGAGTTTAATTTCAATTTGTTCTCAAATGCCCATGCTTGTATTCTATTAATACCATTAACAATTATGTCTGATACATACTACTATTACTACTTAACATTTCTAGAGCGCTACTAATAATGTCAGGGACTCAGCACCACTGAGGGGGAGGGGCGTCGGGGGGCAAAATTCCCCAGGACCCGGCGTCCAAGGAGGGCTCGCCCGGCACTAGCATTGCTTCTCCAGTCCCTGTGTGCGGTAGCACCACGGAGCATAGTACATACTTCCTGCTGCATCCAAACAGTTGACGCGGCAGGAAGGAAGGAACTCTGCTCTGTGGCGCTGCCGCGCACAGGAACAGGAAAGCAGTGCTAGCGCCGGGCCCTGGGGAAGTTTGCGTCATTTCACAAGTCTTAAAGCCCTGTCTGCCACATTTAAAATCACCTACGAGCAGATTCTCTGGTCCTGGTCCTACATTGATGATGGATAACTGAGTTGGACTCAGTAGTCTTAAGTTTTTAGCATTGGCTACATTAGCGTTATGTGAGAATTACTATCTGTTTTTAGATGATTTGTATTTACAAACATCGAGGGTCGTGATGGGGGCTACCTTTGCTCCCATGATGGCTGATTTATACATGGCAGCCATTGAATGCAACAGTCACCCTTTTTTCGGTACATTCTCCTTTGGCGTAGATATATAGACAACATCTTTATGCTATGGATGGGACACGAGTCCATGTTTTTGACTTTTATAACATGGTTAATTCATGCCTAAGGACATACAGTTACTTCATCACATTCGAGAACTACTATACATTTTCTGGATGCTGATATTCAGTTGAGTAACAATAATTTTCATACTAATCTATATATGAAACCTACGGACAGGAACACGATATTGGAATACCACAGTTGTTATCCTAGATGACTGCGTAATAATTTACCTTTTTCATAATTCCTATGGTTCTGTAGAATCTATACAGCAGATGAACATTTCAAGATTCAATCCAAAAGGTTCCAGCACAATCTTGTCAAAGGAATTATCCCCAGAATGTGTTAGGGCCAAATACATAACAGAGCATTGTTATTGGGAGACAAGCAACAACCTCTACAAGATGACAATAGCATTACCTTTTATGTTCGGGGGGGGGGGGGACGGACAGTCAATGTAATCAAGAAAAACCGGAATATTATGAGAACCCATCTGATTTTCAAAGATTAATACCTAAGGGTGACATTTTCTCGAGCTAAAAACTTAAAAGAACTTCCGAGTCCAGCTCTATTACCCATCATCAATTTAGGACCAGGACCAGAGAATCTGCCCGTAGGTTATTTTAAATGTGGCAACAGGGCTGGTAAGAACTTGTCGAAATCCACAACAACCACCAGTTGCCTTTAAGATGCATTGATAATAGGCTCTGTCATTTGAAACATCACCACCTTAATACTGTCAACTAATTAGCAAAGATGTAAATAACAACAACTGTTTGAAATGTCTATATGCGAATGCCAGGAGCCTAAGAAATAAGATGGGAGAGTTGAATATATTACACTAATGAAAAATTAGATATAATAGGAATTTTCTGAGACCTGGTGGAAGGAGGATAACCAGTTGGGACCTGTCATACCGGGGTACAATTATATCGTATAGTGATAGGGTGGATAGAATTGGTGGAGGGGTAGCATTGTATATTAGGGAGAGCCTTAATCAATAGATTGGAAAATTGTGCAGGAAACAAAACACTTCTTGAAATCACTGTGGATTGAAATTCCATATGTAAAGGGGAAAAGGATAGTGATAGGAGTGGATAAATGCTACTGTGAGGGCACACAAGTGCAGAGAAACACTTGGGACAACAGCTGATATCTCTGATACCAGACCATAATAAATCACTAAGGGAAAGCCTGACCAACAGCCAGGTG
This sequence comes from Microcaecilia unicolor, assembly GCF_901765095.1. Classification (NCBI taxonomy): domain Eukaryota; kingdom Metazoa; phylum Chordata; class Amphibia; order Gymnophiona; family Siphonopidae; genus Microcaecilia; species Microcaecilia unicolor. The sequence goes on along the minus strand of NC_044034.1, from coordinate 675,652 downwards.
TAAAACAAGTCAAGGAGGCATCTGACCACAAATGTGAAGGTAACTGATTTCCATAAAGTGGCGCAAGACAAGAAAAGGCCCTATTATGAGTAATCTGCAAACGAAAGGTCTTATGAAAGGGACAGTCAGAAGATGTGTATTAGAACACTGAGGCATCAAGATGGTGATGTGGAACCAGCTGGCTTGTTAAATAAGGGCGACCTGAATAATAAGCTTATGAGCCAAAAGAAGACTTTTAAAGTGATTCTACTATCAAGGGGTTAACCGTGCTGATCAAACACTAAAGGTGAAGCATGATCATAATACCGAGATGCCCCATAAAGTAGACAAACTGCTGTGTTCTGAAGGAGCTGAAGCCTACGAAGAGCATAAAATACTGGTCCCATGCAACACAATATAACGCCGTTAACAGTTATATGTAAGCCACATTGAGCCTGCAAAAGGTGGGAAAATGTGGGATACAAATGTAACAAATAACTAATGTCCGCCTGGCAAGGATGAACAACAGATGTAAAACGTTATCGGAAATTAGGGCGGCTAACAAACTGGGCAACACAATATAATGGGTGATTTCAATTACCCCGATATGTCTGGGGTAAATGTAACACAGGGCAAGCTAGGCCTAGGAGGAAATTCCTTGACAGAAATCAGGACTTGCTTTATGGAGCAGCTGATACAGGAGCCGACGAGAGAAGGAAAAATTCTAGCCTAGTTCTTAGTGGATTGCATGATCTGGTGCGGGAGGTAATGGTGCGGGGCCGCTTGATAACAGTGATCATAATATGATCAGATTTGATATTAGCTTTGGAGTAAGTATACACAAGAAATCCAATACATTAGCGTTTAACTTTCAAAAGGAGACTATGATAAAATGAGAGGAACAGTGAAAAAAAACTTAGAGGAGCAGCTGCAAGTGTCAAAACTTTACTTCAGGCGTGGATGCTGTTCAAAATACCATCCTGGAAGCCCAGGCCAAATATATTCCATGTATTAAAAAATGAGGAAGGAAGACCAAAAGAAAGGCTACATGGTTAAAAGTGAGATGAAGGAAGCTATTAGGGCTAAAAGAAAATAAGAAACAGCATAAGGAATGGCAAGTCAAATGCAAAATGCTCATAAGGAAGGCAAAGAGAGACTTTGAAAAGAAGACTGTGTTGGAGGCAAAAATTGCAGAGTACAAACATTTTGAGGTATATTAAAGCAAGAAGCCGGCAAAGGAATCGGTTGGACCGCTAGATGACTAAGGGGTAAAAGGAGCACTCAGGGAAGACAAAGCCATAGCGCAGAGATGAAATGAATTCTTTGCTTCAGTCTTCACCGAGGAAGATTTGGGAGAGAGAACTGGTGCCAGGAATGGTACTCAGAGCTGACGAGTCAGAGAAACTGAATGAAATCTCTATAGTGGAGGAGTGGCCTAGTAGTTAGGGTGGTGGACTTTGGTCCTGAGGAACTGAGGTCGATTCCCACTTCAGGCACAGGCAGCTCCTTGTGACTCTGGGCAAGTCACTTAACCCTCCATTGCCCCATGTAAGCCGCATTGAGCCTGCCATGAGTGGGAAAGCGCGGGGTACAAATGTAACAAAAAATAAAATAAAATAAACCTAGAGGATAAGGTACAATTTGACAAATTGAAGAGTAGCAAATCTCCCGGACCTGATAGTTTTCATCAACCTGGTGCGAAGGTGGCGGACCTCACGCGTCACCTAGATAGGATTTTATATAGTGCTGGGGAGGAGACGGCTGTCTTGGTACATGTGGGTACTAATGACATAGGAAAATGTGGGAGAGAGGTTCTGGAAGCAAAATTTAGGCTCTAGGTAGAAAGCTGAAATCCAGAACCTCCAGGGTAGCATTTCTGAAATGCTACCTGTGCCACGCGCAGGGCCCAGAGACAGGCAGAGCTCCAGAGGTCTCAATGCGTGGATGAGACGATGGTGCAGGAGGAGGGCTTAGATTTGTTAGGAACTGGGCAACATTTGGGAAGGGGGAAGCCTATTCCGAAGGATGGGCTCCATCTTAACCAGAGTGGGACCAGGCTGCTGGCATCGGCGTTTAAGAAGGAGATAGAGCAGCTTTTAAACTAGAAATGGGGGGAAGGCCGACAGTCGCTCAAAAGAGCATGGTTCGGATAAGGTATCTTTCAAAGATATCACCATAACAGGGAAGATAGAGTATCCTGATAGTGAGGTTGCAAAAGAGATTGTAGTAGATCGGGTTATTTAAACAATAAAAATCAGACAAAAGATTGCCATTAATACTGTCAAGTACTAAGCTGATGTACTTAGGAACAACAAACATAGTTTGAAATGTCTATATGCGAATGCCAGGAGCCTAAGAAATAAGATGGGGGAGTTGGAATATATTGCACTAAATGAAAAATTAGATATAATAGGCATCTCTGAGACCTGGTGGAAGGAGGATAACCAGTGGGACACTGTCATACCGGGGTACAAATTATATCGTAGTGATAGGGTGAATCGGATTGGTGGAGGGGTAGCATTGTATATTAACGAGAGCCTTGAATCAAATAGATTGAAAATTCTGCAGGAAACAAAACACTCCTTGGAATCACTGTGGATTGAAATTCCATGTGCAAAGGGGAAAAGGATAGTGATAGGAGTGTACTACCGTCCGCCTGGCCAGGACGATCAGACGGAGGCGGAAATGTAAAGGAAATCAGGGACGCAAACAAACTGGGCAACACAATAATAATGGGGGATTTCAATTACCCGCATATAGACTGGGTTAATGTAACATCTGTACACGCAAGGGACATAAGATTTCTTGATGAAATCAAGGACAGCTTCATGGAACAGCTAGTTCAGGAGCCGACAAGAGAAGGAAAAATACTAGACTTAGTCCTTAGTGGTGCTCATGATCTAGTGCAGGGGGTACGATACGAGGGCCGCTTGATAACAGTGATCATAATATGATCGGTTTTGATATTGGCATTGAAGGAAGTGAAACTAGGAAATCAAGTACGCTAGCGTTTAACTATAGAAAGGTGATTACGACAAAATGAGAAAAATGGTGAAAAAAAGACTGAAAGGAGCAGCTCGCAGAGTAAAAAAACTTGCATCAGGCGTGGATGCTGTTTAAAAACACCATCCTGGAGGTTCAGGACAAATATATTCCACGTATTAGAAAAAAGGGAAAAAAGACTAAACGTCAGCCGGCGTGGCTAAACAGTAAGATAAAGGAAATCATTAGAGCCAAAAAACAATCCTTCAGAAAGTGGAGAAGAGAACCAACTGAAAGTAACAGGATAGACCATAAGGAATGCCAAGCCAAATGCAAAGCGGAGATAAGGAGGGCAAAAAAGGACTTTGAGAAGAAATTAGCGTTGGAAGCAAAATACATAGTAAAAATTTTTTTAGATACATTAAAAGCAGGAAACCGGCCAAAGAGTCGGTTGGGCCGCTGGACGAAAATGGTGTTAAAGGGGCGATCAAGGAGGACAAAGCCGTAGCGGAGAACTTAAATGAATTCTTTGCTTCGGTCTTCACCGAGGAGGATTTGGGGGGGACACCGGTGCGAAAGAATATTTGAAGCGGGGGAGTCGGAGAAACTAAACAAATTCTCTGTAACCTTGGAGGATGTAATGGGTCAGTTCAGCAAGCTGAAGAGTAGTAAATCACCGGGACCTGATGGTATTCATCCCAGAGTATTAATAGAACTAAAAAATGAACTTGCGGAGCTACTGTTAGAAATATGCAATCTGTCCCTAAAATCGAGTGTAGTACCGGAAGACTGGAGGGTAGCCAATGTTACTCCGATTTGTAAGAAGGGTTCCAGAGGAGATCCGGGAAATTATAGACCGGTGAGTCTGACGTCGGTGCCGGGCAAGATGGTGGAGGCTATTATTAAGAATAAAATTGCAGAGCATATACAAAAACATGGACTGATGAGACAAAGTCAGCACGGATTTAGTGAAGGGAAGTCTTGCCTCACCAATCTAATGCATTTTTTTGAGGGGGTAAGCAAACATGTGGACAATGGGGAGCCGGTTGACATTGTATATCGGGATTTTCAGAAGGCGTTTGACAAAGTGCCGCACAAAAGACTCCTGAAGAAATTGCAGAGTCATGGAATCGGAGGTAGGGTATTATTATGGATTAAGAACTGGTTGAAAGATAGGAAGCAGAGAGTAGGATTGCGTGGCCAGTATTCTCAGTGGAGGAGGGTAGTTAGTGGGTCCCGCAGGGGTCTGTGCTGGGTCCGTTTCTTTTTAATGTATTTATAAATGACCTAGAGATGGGAATAACTAGTGAGGTAATTAAATTCGCCGATGACACAAAATTATTCAGGGTCGTCAAGTCGCAGGAGGAATGTGAACGATTACAGGAGGACCTTGCGAGACTGGGAGAATGGGCGTGCAAGTGGCAGATGAAGTTCAATGTTGACAAGTGCAAAGTGATGCATGTGGGTAAGAGGAACCCGAATTATAGCTACGTCTTGCAAGGTTCCGCGTTAGGAGTTACGGATCAAGAAAGGGATCTGGGTGTCGTCGTCGATGATACGCTGAAACCTTCTGCTCAGTGTGCTGCTGCGGCTAGGAAAGCGAATAGAATGTTGGGTGTTATTAGGAAGGGTATGGAGTCCAGGTGTGCGGATGTTATAATGCCGTTGTATCGTTCCATGGTGCGACCGCACCTGGAGTATTGTGTTCAGTACTGGTCTCCGTATCTCAAAAAAGATATAGTAGAATTGGAAAAGGTACAGCGAAGGGCGACGAAAATGATAGTGGGGATGGGACGACTTTCCTATGAAGAGAGGCTGAGAAGGCTAGGGCTTTTCAGCTTGGAGAAGAGACGGCTGAGGGGAGATATGATAGAAGTGTATAAAATAATGAGTGGAATGGATCGGGTGGATGTGAAGCGACTGTTCACGCTATCCAAAAATACTAGGACTAGAGGGCATGAGTTGAAGCTACAGTGTGGTAAATTTAAATCGAATCGGAGAAAATTTTTCTTCACCCAACGTGTAATTAGACTCTGGAATTCGTTGCCGGAGAACGTGGTACGGGCGGTTAGCTTGACGGAGTTTAAAAAGGGGTTAGATAGATTCCTAAAGGACAAGTCCATAGACCGCTATTAAATGGACTTGGAAAAATTCCGCATTTTTAGGTATAACTTGTCTGGAATGTTTTTACGATTGGGGAGCGTGCCAGGTGCCCTTGACCTGGATTGGCCACTGTCGGTGACAGGATGCTGGGCTAGATGGACCTTTGGTCTTTCCCAGTATGGCACTACTTATGTACTTATGTACTTATGAATACTGAATTGAAAAATGAACTTGCGGAAATATTGTTAGTAAGATGTAATTTTTCTTTAAAATCAAGCATGGTACCGGAAGATTGGAGGGTGGCCAATGTAATGCCGATTTTTTTAAAAGGTTCCAGAGGAGATCTGGGAAATTATAGACCCGGTGAGCCTGACATCGGTGCTGGGCAAAATGATAGAGATTATTATAAAGAACAAAATTACTGAGCATATTCAAAAGCATGGATTAATGAGACAAAGCCAACATAGATTTAGTGGAGGGAAGTCTTGCTTCACCAATCTATTACATTTCTTTAAAGGGGTGAACTGGTTAAAAGAGAGAAAACAGAGAGTAGGGTTAAATGGTCAGTATTCTCAATGGAGAAGGGTAGATAGTGGGGTTCCCCAGGGCTCTGTGCCGGGACCACTGCTTTTTAACATATTTATAAATGACCTAGAGATGGGAGAAACTAATGAGGTAATTAAACTTGCTGACGACACAAAGTTATTCGAAGTTGTTAAATTACAAGAGGACCTTACGAGACTGGGAGACTAGGCATCTAAATGGCAGATGACGTTTAATGTGAGGAAGTGCAAAGTGATGCATGTGGGAAAGAGGAATCTGAATTATAGTTATCTAATGCAAGGTTTCACATTAGAAGTCACCGACCAGGAAAGGGATCTAAGCATCGTCATTGATGATACACTGAAACTCTCTGCTCAGTGTGTGGCGGCTGCTAAGAAAGCAAATAGAATGTTAGGTATTATTAGGAAAGGAATGGAAAACAAAAATGAGGCCATTGTAATGCTTTTGTATCGCTCTAGGTCAGAGTGATTCAACAGCAGCAGTGAAAGAGCAGAGCGTCCCTAGACGAGAATGATTCTACTGTAGCAGTGAAAGGGAACAGTGTCTCTAGATGAGAGTGGTTGTACAGTAGCAGTGAAACAGACGAGAGTATTAGAGGGTGACTCCTGTTTTCCATTTATCTTGTCATATGTGTCTCACATAGCCCTTATAATCATGCATTGATCTTAATCGAAAGCATTTATGCAACACTCAGTATCCATCATGAAGCACATTTACACATATTTAAAAACCAATATGTTATATACTCTGAACCCATCATGTGACACATTCAAAACATAGTAATATACACAGACATGCTCAAAACCCACCGTGTGACACACGTAGATAAGCTCAGAAACCGTTATCATTAGACATGCTCACAACCCATCATGTGACATGCTCAAAACCCACCGTGTGACACACTTAGATAAGCTCAGAAACCGTTATCATTAGACATGCTCACAACCCATCATGTGACATGCTCAAAACCCACCGTGTGACACACTTAGATAAGCTCAGAAACCATTATCATTAGACATGCTCACAACCCATCATGTGACATGCTCAAAACTGTAGCACCAAGACACACTCTGCACACACAAACTCAGACAAAAGACTGTGATGTGGACGATGGGTGACAGAGGATTCTTTATTAAACATACAAATGATTTGACACAGACCGTGTTTTGGCCAAAAGGCCTGTGGCAGGAGTCAATAATGTCTAAAACACAAAAATTAATTATATAAAATGTGTGAATATAATAGAAATGAACGTATTCTAATTGAGAATCATAATACAAACACATACGTATCAAATACAAATGTGAATAAAACAAGGTTTAAAACAGAGATAAAACATTTATTTATTTAACACATTTATATCCCACATTTTCCCACTTAGTTGCAGGCTCAATGTGGCTTACACAATACCGTAGAGGTAGGCTCCGGTTCAATAACATAAATACATAGTACAGTAGTAAGCATATAAGAAACATAAGTATAAAGCAACAAAGAAATAAAGATGATTATAATGAATAAAACCAGAGTAAAATCTATCAAAACAGAAATTATTATTATTATAATCATGGTCCGTGTCGAATCATTTGCATATTCAGGATTCTAACATATTTATACATGCTCACTAGCCACACTGTGACATTCATGCAGAACCCCAATACTCACCCCATCCTCAGCAGTGACTGTGAAATCATAGCTTTTAGGGCCTTCGTCACGGTCCAGGTTGTGCATTGTACAAATCTCACCCGTCTGCTTGTTGATGTGGAATTGGACCGGAACCAGATTTCCAATGCCAGAACTGATAGAGTAAGTGATAGAAGAGAAGCTTCCGCTGTCTGCATCTGTAGCAGTGACCTGGAAAAAGAGAGAATACAGAAACTGAGTCTAACACAAGAAAAAAAGCAGGTGTTCGTGACTTGTTATTCAGCTCAGACTTTCAGATCTCCAGACTCAGTCCTAAAAGCTTTTGGCTAAAGGAAAAGTGAAGGCAGCTGCAGGCAAATCCCATATTTAGGGAGGGGTCAAGGAGCAGAAAAAGGAGGTGTGCTTTCTGGAAAGGAAGAGAAACTGAAGTGTTAATTGAATGCAGCAAGAGGGTTGTTTTGTCTCATTACAGAGTCCTGCTTAAGTCTTGAGGACTGGAAACCCTCTTGCCTTGCCTGTAGCTGTCAGTAGTTGATCAGCTCATGTTTTATCCAGATATACCAGGCTAATCCACAGCGGTGTCCTGCATCAAAAGTCACACAAAGAACCACCAGCACTTCAAAGTCGATTCATGTCTATAACTAGAAAAATAACCACCTGCATCACTGCCATTTTGCATCAGTTTTCATTACTTTTCTGTTTACAAAGTTGAAAACCTGTCTCTTCCCCATATGAACAGGGATGTTGAAGAGTGCGGGGATGGGAGGCTGTAGGGATCTAAGTGTTTTAGATTGAGTAGGAGTGTTGAGGGTTGGATAGCTGAGTTTCAGAGAGAGTTGTCTGAAGAACAGTTACCTGTAGTATTTGTTTTAATGTCGTTGTGGCAACTTGAAGTTGGTAAAGCTTTATATAATATTTTTAAATACAGAAATAGAACATACGTGGGTTATAACTGTATGCAGCAAAATTCAGCGCTATCCAGTAAGTCTGGAGGTAAATATTCATGTCAGCTAAAAATAATCACAACTGCACCAGGTATCTCTCTGAATATTTATTTATTAAGAGAATGAAGACATTCACCCGAAGCAGTGTTCAACAGCTATAGCAACAGCAAACTATAGTAAAATGACTAAATGTTAACATAATATACAATTAGAACGATAAGGTAAACTTGGAGAAAGACAAATTAAATCCTAATAATAGCAATAATGTATACATTAAAACATACATAGTAACACAGCAAAGGATAGCAAATAAATGCCAGCATGGCCCATCCAGTTAGCCCAGAAGATCCATGTTTCTGTATATGGGAGCTGGTGGTGGTCAATGATCTTTTTAGCATCGGCAGAAATATGTCCGGATACTCAGTGCCGAGCCATGTCTGTGCAGATGGACGGCACTTATCCAGCTGAAGGGAGAAGTTATCAATGTGAGGTTACCGTTCAAATTGGTTATTTTACTTTTAACCTGGGTTATTAGTAACTAGGGGCCAATAGAATGCAGGAGGCAGCCCGGCTAAGTCCCCCAGTCGTCGATCAGACCAAGCCGTTTCCAGTGACTGGCACTGAACATCCGGTTTAATTTTGGCTGGTTTAAACTTAACTGGCCAATATTCTCTCATTAGGCTCTAATGAATATCATTTAGAACTTAATTCTTGGGTATTAGTAATAAAAATTGTTAATTTGTTACAGATGAAGAAACAGGTTAATAAAGTTGTAAAGAATTCCTTTGCAATAATGAAAGTTATTTTTAATCAAAATGTGTTCAGCTTTTACCACAATTTACATAGTAACATAGTAGATGACGGCAGAAAAAGACCTGCATGGTCCATCCAGTCTGCCCAACAAGATAAACTCATATGTGTATACCTTACCTTGATTTGTACCTGCCTTTTTCAGGGCACAGACCGTACAAGTCTACCCAGCAGTATTTCCCGCCTCCCAACCACCAGTCCCGCCTCCCATCACCGGCTCTGGCACAGACCGTATAAGTCTGCCCTCCACTATCCTCGCCTCCCAACCACCAACCTCTCTTCCCCCACCTGCTCCGTCACCCAATTTTGGCTAAGCTTCTGAGGATCCATTCCTACTGCACAGGATTCCTTTATGCATTAGGAATGGATCCTCAGAGGCTTACTGTAATGTAATTTATATTGGGTGCTTAACTGTTTCTATTTTGTAGTGCTGGGAAAATATAGGTAGTCCAACAATATAGACACTAGGGGCCGCATTATAGGCGCGTTAACATTTTTTAACGCGCGTTAACCGTGTACGTGTCTACATTATCCCTATAGGCGCCTACAAGCTAAATGTAGGCTCGTTAAAAATTATTTCTCTAACTTGCCTGACAGGTATTCATTGCTTTTCCCTAGGTAATCTGGCTTCTGTGCATTGTTCTCATGTTCCTATTATGCTGCTAAATAAACAAGTTATTTTATTTTTATAATACTCTGGCCTTGTGTCTGTTACTTGTCAGTAGAACGAGGGCTATGAGCTTGGATCTAGAAACTAAAGAACTTATCATATTTTCTGCATTACAGAGTGCTAATTATAACAAGTGCATGTTCCTGTCTCTACTGTCCTCTAGGAGGCGATGTGAATCTGTTGTAGTCCCAAAGATTTTGGAGGTTCCCCCAAGATACAGATTTTAGATGGCACCCTTAAGATATTGTATTTTTTTAATTTTTTGTTTCTTTATTTATTATTTTAAACAAATAAATTACACAAGTAAATCCACTTGCTTTAGGAAATAGAAAACAAAAAATAACAGATATAATAAGGAATTAAATAACATATTCCCTTCTTTGAAGGTATGAATAAACATGTGGCTAAAGGTGTGCCCGTTGATGTAGTGTATCTAGATTTTCATAAAGCTTTTGATAAAGTTCCTCATGAGAGACTCCTGAGAAAATTAAAGAGTCGTGGGATAGGAAGCAAGGTTCTGGTGTGGATTAGGAATTGGTTATTGGACAGAAAACAGAGGGTAGGGTTAAATGGTCATTTCTCTCAATAGAGGAGAGTGAATAGTGGAGTACCGAAGGGATCTGTACTGGGACCGGTGCTATTTAACATATTTATAGTAACATAGTAAGTGACGGCAGAAAAATCTGTACGGTCCATCCGGTCTGCCCAACAAGATAAACTCGTATGTGCTACTTTATATCTATACCTGACCTTGATTTGTATCTGCCATTTTCAGGGCACAAATCGTACAAGTCTGCCCAGCACTAGCCCTTTCCCTCTGTGGTTCTGCAGGAGAGAACTCAGCTTTTTTTTCTTTTTTTGCAGATAGCAATCTATTGTTATTTCACTTGGATATTTTGCATGGCCTCCTTTAGTTGGCTCATAAGGTAGGGATGTAGTTCCTCCATGATCCTTATGATTTTATCTCTTTGGGGGTTTATCATTTTCTTCTTTTTGTACAGTTGATGTAGAAGTTCATTTCTTAGTTTCTGACTAGTTCATTTGCAGAGTTTGTCTGCCTAGTCAGAATTGTAAGCAGTAGCCAAAGGATTTTTAATCTTGAATCCTTTGGGAATGATGTCATTCTTTTTGCAGATTGTCAGAAAATAAAGATGGCTGTTCACTTTTGTTTCTTTTTCCATAAGTTTGTTAATTTGCTTTTTCATGCAGCTGTATGCGGTATCTTCCATCTTTAGTAAAGCGATGTGGTAGCTGTGTTAGTCCACTTTTAAAGGTAATAAATAGAAATAAAACAAAACAACGAAAAGAAAATAAGATACCTTTTTTATTGGACTAAATACATTTTTTGATTAGCTTTAGAAGGTAACCCTTCTTCTTCAGATCATAGAAATAAGCAAATGTTGGCAAACATCAGTATATATAAGTGTACATAAGTACGTAAGTATTGCCATACTGGGATAGACCAAAGGTCCATCAAGCCCAGCAACCTGTTTCCAACAGTAGCCAAACCAGGTCACAAAATACCTGGCAAAATCCCAAAAAAGTACAAAACATTTTATACTGCTTATCCCAGAAATAGTGGATTTTCCCCAAGTCCAATTTAATAATGGTCTATGCATTTTTCCTTTAGGAAGCCATCCAAATCTTTTTTTAAACTCTGCTAAGCTAACCACCTTTACCACAGTAACTGGCAACGAATTCCAGAGTTTGATTACATGTTGAGTGATGAAACATTTTCTCCAATTCATTTAAAATTTACTACTTTGTAGCTTCATCGCATGCCCCCTAGTCCTAGTATTTTTGGAAAGCGTAAACAGACGCTTCACATCTACCCATTCAACTCCACTCATTATTTTACAGACCTCTATCATATCTCCCCTCAGCCGCCTTTTCTCCAAGCTGAAGAGCCCTAACCGCTTTAGCCTTTCCTCATAGGGAAGTCGTCCCATCCCCTTTATCATTTTTGTCGCCCTTCTCTGCACCTTTTCTAATTCCACTATATCTTTTTTGATATGCGGCGACCAGAACTGAACACAATATTTGAGATGCGGTCGCACCATGGAGCGATACAAAGGCATTATAACATCTTCATTTTTGTTTTCCATTCCTTTCCTAATAATACCTAACATTCTATTTGCTTTCTTAGCCACAGAAGGTTTCAACGTATCATCAACGACGACACCTAGATCCCTTTCTTGGTCTGTGACTCCTAACGTGGAACCTTGCATGACGTAGCTATAATTCGGGTTCCTCTTTCTCACATGCATCACTTTGCACTTGCTCACATTAAACGTCATTTGCCATTTAGACGCCCAATCTCCCAGTCTTGTAGGGTCCTCTTGTAATTTTTCACAATCCTCCCGTGATTTAATAACTTTGAATAACTTTGTGTCATCAGCAAATTTAATTACCTCACTAGTTACTCCCACCTCTAGGTCATTTATAAATATGTTAAAAAGCAGTGGCTCCAGCACAGACCCCTGGGGAAATCCACTAACTACCCTTCTCCATTGAGAATACTGACCGTTTAACCATACTCTCTGTTTTTTATCTTTTAACCAGTTTTTAAATCCACAATAGGACACTACCTCCTATCCCATGACTCTCCGATTTCCGCTGGAGTCTTTCATGAGGTAGTTTGTCGAACGCCTTCTGAAAATCCAGATACACATTATCAACCAGCTCCCCTTTATCCACATGTTTGTTCACCCCTTCAAAGAAATGTAATAGATTGGTGAGGCAAGTGAAACACAAAGGCATTTCAATGACAAGTCTCACAGGAAGAGAGCTGGGTGGATGAGAAACTGGGAGAGATAGATGGTAGATAAGAGGGTGATAAAGCAGAAGAATTTTATGGTTTATAATGAGCTAGAAAACCCAGACCTTTAAGTCCTGGTTTAATCACAAAAATATAACACATTCTATTGCAGGTTAGTGTCTATCTTCCTTTTCTGGTGGTGCTTGTTGATTGTCCTGAGTGTGTGGGGCTCTGTGGGCGTGGTATTGCTTAGCGCCTGTTTGGTCTACCTTAGGCCTTGTCAGATACAGACTACGACCAGAGAGAAAGAATGCAAACAAAGGCTACACAGAAACACAGGTAGCAGAGGGCAAAGCCCACAAGGAAAAAGGGAAAGCCGGGGACAAAATGGGACTGTAGACACGTACTCTACAAGAGCGAGGCTCCACAGGAATGGTAAACAGGGAAAAACAGGCTAAAGGAAAAGGCTGATTTCAAATAAAGGCAGGAAAGAAGCAGGCACACAAAGTACTGAAAGGGGTAAGGCAGACACCAGAGAAAGGCTGCCTAACAGAGGCAGGGCTTACAGAAGGCAAATACCAAGCTCTGCACATAAAGGATTAACACTGAGTAAAGGGAATCTTAAACAAACAAACAGGAACATTACAACGGACAGAAAGGCTGCCTAACAGAGGCAGGACTTACAGAAGACAATTACCAAGCTCTGCATATAAAGGGTTAATACTGAGGAAAGGGGAACTAAACAAACAAAGCAGGGACAAGCACACAGCAAACAACACCAGAGCCAGGCAGAGGACAGACCCAGGTGCAGTGCAGTGAAGCAATCAAGCACATGCTGGGTAACAACCAGCACACACAGAAACCAAAAGCAGCGAGAAGAGCAAGCAAACTCCAAAGAATACACACTGTACCACAAGCACAGACTGAGTGAGGGAATCAGGCTCAGCTGACAGGAATCAACGCTAGAGCGTAGGCTGTAGGGAGAGGTAAGTTTAAATAGATCTGACTTCTGACATTTGCTGCTTCAGATGTCAGCTCAATCCCTGACAGGCCAATCAGAAGTGAGTTTTCCACTCATATATAGACAATTCAAAACTCATTAACTTTACTCAGTCATACACAGTAGATTGTTAACCCTATCATAGTACACCTGTTTATATCCATTTCAACCAATCGGGATGACTTTTATTCTCTGTTATAATTGTGGTGCTTTAGTTTCAAGGCAAATCAGCTGGAGACTTGAGGCTTGTCCTATCTGTCTGCAGCTTGCTAGTTTAAAACATGAGCTCAGTAAACTAAAGCAGGAATTGGATGCAGTTAAAGCAGCTTCTATGACTGCACAGAATCATACCAACGTCTCACCACTACCTCAAACGATAAAACCACCTAAGAATAGATGGTTCACGGTAGGCTCAGCAGACTTCATTATGTCACCAGAATCATAATTACTAATATTTTGCTCCTCCCTGCTGTTAAAACAAGTTTAGACATCTCGCCTGTTTTTTGATAGATTGAAGATTAATTCCCTTGAAAAAGCTTTGAAGTGAAACGTGGCTCCACGTTGGGGATTATTATGGAGTTGGAGATTTTAATCACAAAGCATTAATTTTATGGTGTCTGGAGGTGCTACAGTCAGCGCACATCGGCAATCAAGATAAGTTTCATTCTCCTATAAGGTTTTGCAATATATAATATTCAGAGCATTTAACTCGCATTAAAAACGGAAGGAAGGAAGGAAGGGTATGTGCGATGATGGTTGGTGACTGTGTACCCTATCCAGAGTTTGATTTGGTTTAATGGGCACGACAGTGTTACTGAGCACAGCATAAAAAATTTTATAAAAATATTAGTAATTATGATTCTGGTGGCATTAAGAATTGAATGATATCCAACACCAGGTTTATTGTTTAAATCCCACACTTGATCAAGAGACTTCATTATGTGACACAGAAGCATCCGCCCTCACAAGTGTTGCCCTTACAGAATTCTTTTGCTCCATTACAGCACTGTGATGTTCCTGAAAATAGAACTGAGGCGGAAGAAAAAGCAGTGAAGGTGGAACAAAAAGATATGAAGATGCCCAAAGAGAAAAGACACCCCGAAAGCACTAATATTGAAACTCATACCACAAAACTGTTTTACTAGGGGATTTCCATTATCAGAGGCATTAACTTTGAAACACTGTTCAAGGGGTGATGCAAAGTGAAATGCCTTCCAGGCTTCTCAGCTACCAGGAGTAGCAAGCAAATAATCTCTATAATCAGAGAAGAAACTAAGGAGTCAAACACTGATATTGTTATCCACCTGGGAACAAATGACTTGTCCAGTAATACCCCACTTGCCAAGCAAGAGATCTTTTCAGGAGCTGGAGGAGGGGTTAAAACCTTTGGTACAAACAGTAGCTTTCTCTGAAGTACTACCTACCTTTGGAAAGGGAGAGAAAAGATTGCGAAGTAGTGAAAATTTCAATAGCTGGCTCAAAGCCTGGTGTCACCAAGAAGGATTTAGGTACATAGGAGGATGGGGCAATACATGGAAGAACAAAAGACTATATTGTAACGATGGGCTGCATCTCACTGTGACAGGAAAAAAAATCCTTGGGGAGAAATTCAGACAATATATTTCTAGGCATTTAAACTAGAAGGTGGGGGTGGCACATGGAGGCAGTTCACTTCAAGTGGTCACCCCCCAGCTAAAGCTGAAGACAAGGTGCGACATCTCATCTTGGAGCACAGGCAGTACTGCAACACCTGCAAGCCCAAATAACTTGGATACACTATTTGAGATTCTACATAGAAGGTTGCTAGTGGAGGAGTAGCCTAGTGGTTAGTGCTAGTGCAGTGAACTTTGATACTGAGGAACTGGATTGAATTCCCACTGCAGCTCCTTGTGACTACTACTACTACTACTTATCATTTCTAAAGCGCTACTAGACGTATGCAGCACTGGGCAAGTCACTTAACTCTCCTTTGCCCCACATACAAAATAAGTACCTGCATATAATATGTAAACCACTTTGAATGTAGTTGTAAAAACCACAGAAAGGTGGTATATCAAGTGCCACCCCCCCCCCCCCCCATTTCCCCTTTCTAAGCAAAATCATCACAGGACATAACAAGGTTAATACTTAGCCCAAGGCAATAAGTGGCTTGCACTTCCAGTCACGGGCTGATCTAAGGCCAGATATTCAATGCCAGTACTGAGTCCAGCTCTGTGTGCTGACCAATATTCTGACTGCTGCCCAGTTAACTCGGTTCATAATATTAGAACAATTATTTTTTGTGTGCTAACTTTATACACTTAGTTAGCTGGTTAGCAGGCTGAAAATCCAGCCAAACTCTGCCCTCAACCTAGCAGTTAGAAGTGGTATTTGGGAGCACCACCTTCTTAAGTGCTGCTGAATTAATATCAGCAGCATTTAACTGGGTAGAAGCCTCTCCTGCTGGGTTAAACTCTCTTGAATATCAACCCGAACATTATTCATTTGCAGATGACATTCAGCTACTGGTCCTTCTTGGCCCTAGACCCTGACAAAGTGATCACCATCTTGAACATCTGTCTGGACAAGACGTTCGACTGCTACGCCAACATAAACTAAGACTAAATCTGCAAGACAGGAATTGTGGATAGGAAAAAAGACCTTGGCAAATTAAACTCTGAGGTAATCTTTGAAAGGACAGCACTTCCTTTCAGCTGTAAGTTCATGGTCTGGGATTTGTACTGTTTTCCAAACTCAGTGTTGAAGCTGAAATCCTGGGAATAGTAAATCAGCTTTATCAACTCTGCCACCCTGATTCCTTCTTCAATGGCTCACGTTTTCCCACAGTCATCTAGCCTATGTGATCTCTTGTATGAATGAATGCAACTCTCTTTGCACTGGGATTTCAAAAAGCTCAGCCAATGTTTGCAACTCCTGACACAGAATGGAAATAAATTCAAAACGTTTCCGCCTATTCCACTGTCCTTGAATTTGCTTCAGGCCTGTAAAGCCCTAAACAGCTGTGCACAGACCTGCCTCAGTGAGTACTATCCCTTAACAAGCACCACCTCACAAACACCAAACAGAGTTTTCTCATGCATGACTCCCAAACCACCCAATATCAGACTAACACCATAGAGGTCATTATTTTAGAAACATATCCATCAGTAAACAGTGGAATTAACAGTGCAGACCCATAACATGCAGAGATTTTGCTTGGACTAATCTCCAAAGTCTATTCCATCTCTGAAGATTATTTGGGTGCCGTTCTTCCCCTATCAATCTATCATTTCAGTGACTTCATCCAGTTGCACCCTAAGCTCCAGTAAGTATAAGAACTAGAGATCGTGATGCATGTGACAGTACGAAGAAGGCTCACAGCTGCAAAAAACACAGAAAATCCCCCAGGAGATCAAACTTCTTTTGGAACTGACCCCAAGCACAAAATATCTTTTCAAGGAAGAGCTGTGAAAAAGTGGCGAGAGAGAGAGACATGCATCTTCTCTAGACCCCAGCTGCAGAGTATGCTTATGTCAGAGTAACAGGTGAGGGATAATTCATTTCTCTTTTCTTGCTCGATTCTCCAATATCTACAAAGCAGCCTACATCGCAAAGGTTTCCTTCCTTAAGTCCTTACTTCCTTCCCTCTATTGAATGGGGGAGGGGGCCCCATATCTGTATTTTTAATCCCTGACCAGTGTTGTCATTTATTGAGGAAAGTCAATTAATGCAAAAAAACAGTAAAGAGCAAAGTTAAAAAAAAAAATGCTTCCTACATTTTCACACAAAATCTGACTTAATTCTCTTCCAGTATGAAAACAGAGGGATGGATGGAGGACTGCAGTTCAGATTTTGCAATGACAAATACATGCATACCTAAACAAAATACTGGACATTGACACTTACAGCTGTTCCAAGGCAGGAATGTCAGCTAATTTGCTCATTTGGATCTGTGGTTTGCATGAATAATTGAGGAGCCCACTATGCTTACTTCTCTCTGATTTGCAGAAGGGCTGTCTGGTAAGGTTTTTGCAGATGATACAAAAATCTGCAATAGGGTTAACATCTTGGAAGATGTGGATAACATGAGGAGGGATCTAACATAACTGGAATAAAGATCTACAATTTGCCAGCTAAGATGTAATGCTATGAAAAACAGGGTCATGCGTTTGGGCTGCAAAAACCCCAGGAAGCAGTACATAAAAGAGTAGAATCTGGAAGTGATCATATTTGATGGCTTTTTAATTTTTTATAACTTCTTATTTATCCAAGACAGATGGAGATGAGTAAAACAATTACAGTAGTACAGAACATTTACTTTTTTTGTTGCTGTTATTACATTTGTACCCTGTGCTTTCCCACTCATGGCAGGCTCAATGCGGTTTACATGGGGCAATGGAGGGTTAAGTGACTTGCCCAGAGTCACAAGGAGCTGCTGCCTGTGCCTGAAGTGGAAATCGAACTCTGTTCCTCAGGACCAAAGTCCACCACCCTAACCACTAGGCCACTCCTCAGCATAATATAAGTACATAAGCATCGCCATGCCGGGACAGACCAAGAGTCCATCGAGCCCAGCACCCTGTCTCTGACAGCGGCCAAAAGAACAAACAATTTGTCCCACCCATCCCAGAAATAGTGGATTATTTCCACGTCCATTCAATAACATTCTATGGCCTTTTGCTCCAGGAAGCCGTCCAAACCTTTTTAAAAGTCCGCTAAGTCAACCGCCTTAACCACTTTTTCCGGGAACGAATTCCAGAGTCTAACTACGCGTTGAGTGAAGAAAGATTTCCTCTGATTCGTTTTAAATTTACTACACTGCAACTTCATCGCATGCCCCCTTGTCCTAGTATTTTTGGAAAGCGTAAACAGACGCTCCACATTGACCCATTCCATTCCACTCATTATCTTATAGACCTCTATCATGTCTTCTCTCAGCTGCCTTTTCTCCAAGCTGAAGAGCCCTAACCACTTTAGCCTTTCCTCATAGGGAAGTCGTCCCATCTCCTTTATAATTTTCGTTGCCCTTCTCTGCACCTTTTCTAATTCCACTATATCTTTCTTGAGGTGCGGCGACCAGAATTGAACACAATACTCGAGGTGTGGTCACACCATGGAGTGATACAACAGCAGAATAATATCCTCATTTTTGTTTTCCATCCCTTTCCTAATAATACCCAACATTCTATTTGCTTTCCTAGCCACAGCAGCACATTGAGCAGAAGGTATCAACGATGACACCTAGATCCCTTTCTTGGTCCGTGACTCCTAACATTGAACCCTGCATGACGTAGTTATAGTTTGGGTTCCTCTTTCCCACATGCATCACTTTGCACTTGTTCACATTAAACGTCATCTGACATTTAGACGCCCAGTCTCCCAGTCTCGTAAGGTCCGCTTGTAATTTTTCACAATCTTCCCGCGATTTGATGACTTTGAATAACTATCCTGCTTATTTTCGAAGGAGAAGGCCGTCCATCTTCCAACACAAATCGGGAGATGGCCGGCCATCTCCTAAAGCCGGCCAAATCGGTATAATCAAAAGCCGATTTTGGCCGGCTTCAACTGCTTTCTATCGCAGGACCAGCCAAAGTTAAAGGGGGCGTTTCGGCAGGGTACGGAAGGCAGGACTGGGGCGTGGTTAAGAGATGGCTGACTTTGGCCGATAATGGAAAAAAGAAGGGTGTCCCTGATGAGCACTTGGCCGGCTTCACTTGGTCCATTTATTTTTAGGACCAAGCCTCAAAAAAGTGCCCCAACTGACCAGATAACCACTGGAGGGAATCGGGGATCACCTCCCCTTACTCCTCCAGTGGTCACCAACCCCCTCCCACCCAAAAAAAGTTTTTTAACATTTTTGTGCCAGCCTCAAATGTCATACCCAGCTCCCTGACAGCAGTATGCAGGTCCCTGGAGCAGTTTTAGTGGGTGCTGCAGTGGACTTCAGGCAGGCGGACCCAGGCCCATCCCCCCCTACCTGTTTCACTTGTGGTGGTAAAAGTGAGCCCTCCAAATCCCCCCCGAAACCCACTGTACCCACATCTAGGTGCCCCCCTTCACCCATAAGGGCTATGGTAGTGTTGTACAGTTGTGGGTAGTGGGTGTTGGGGTTTTTTGGGGGGCTCATGACCTAAGGTAAGGGAGCTATGCACCTGGGAGCAATTTGTGAAGTCCACTGCAGTGCCCCCTAGGGTGCCCAGTTGGTGTCCTGGTATGTGAGGGGGACCACTGCACTATAAATGCTGGCTCCTCCCACGACCAAATGCATTGGATTTCGCCGGGTTTGAGATGGCCGCCATTAGTTTCCATTATCGGCAAAAACCAATGGCGGCGATCTCTAACACCGGCCATCTATAAGGCCGGCCCAAATGCTGAGATTTGGCCGGCTCCGACCGTATTATCGAAACGAAAGATGGCCGGTCATCTTGTTTCAATAATACGGTCGGGTATACCGCTTTCCGGGACCGGCCTTAGAGATGGCCGCCCATATAGATGGCAGACCCCGTTCGATTATGCCCCTCTTTGTGTCATCAGCAAATTTGATTACCTCACTAGTTACCCCCATCTCTAGGTCATTTATGAATATGTAAAAAAGCAGAGGTCCCAGCATAGATCCCTCAGGGACCCCACTAACTACCCTTCTCCATTGCGAATATTGACCTTTTAACCCTACTCTCCGTTTCCTATCTTTCAACCAGTTTTTAATCCTCAGTAAGACACTATCTCCGATCCCATGACCCTCTAATTTCCTCGGGAGTCTTTCATGAGGGACTTTATCAAACGCCTTCTGAAAATCTAGATATACAATATCAACCAGATCACCTTTGTCCACATGTTTACCCCTTCAAAGAAATGCAACAGATTGGTGAGGCAAGACTTCCCTTCATGAAATCCATGTTGACTTTGTCCACACTTTTGAATGTCTGTAATTTTGTTCTTGATAATAGTCTCTACCATTTTGCCCGGCACCAACGTCAGATTCACTGGTCTATAATTTCCCGGATCTCCTCTCGAACCTTTTTTAAATATCGGCGTTACATTGGCCACCCTCCATTCTTCCGGTACCACGCTCGATCTTAAGGATAAATTACAAATCACTAGCTCTGCCAGCTCATTTTTTAGTTCTATCAGTACCCTTGGATGAATACCATCCAGTCCAGGAGATTTGCTACGCTTCAGTTTGCAGAACTGCTTCATTATGTCTTCCAGGTTTACAGATATTTCATTAAGGTTTTCTGACTCGTCAGCCTCAAATACCCTGTCCGGCACCGGTATCTCTTCCAAATCTTCCTCGGTGAAGACCGAGGCAAAGAACTCATTTAGTTTTTCTGCTATTTCTTTGTCTTCCTTGATCGCCCCTTTTACACCCTGGTCATCCAGCGGGCCAACCGATTCTTTTGCTGGCTTCCTGCTTTTAATGTATCTAAAAAAAATACCTCATTTTTTAACCATGCCAGCTGTCGTATAGTTTTCTGTCCTCCTTTTCTGATACATGGAATATGTTTGGCCTGGGCCTCCAGGACGGTGTTTTTGAACAGCATCCACGCCTGTTGTAGGTTTCTAACCCTCTCAGTCGCTCCTCTAAGTTTTTTTTTACCATTCTTCTCATTTTATCTTAGCTTCCTTTTTTAAAGTTAAACGCTAACATATTTGACTTCCTATGTTTACCTTTCTGAAAGCAAATTTCAAAGGCGATCATGTTATGATCATTGTTGTCAAGCGGCCCCCATACCGTTACCTCCCGTACCAGATCTTGCGCTCCACAAATGACTAAGTCTAGAATTTTTCCTTCTCTCGTCGGCTCCTGTACCAGCTGCTCCATAAACTGTCCTTCTGGACTATAGACAAAGAAATCCCATTAACTGGCCAGATCACGCAGCACCAATCAGATACTCAAGATCCGAGTAGAAAAAAAACTAAACCCAAAAAAACACCAAGGGGCTCGGGAATCCTGGCTGATAATTTCTACAGGCTCAGCCAATGTTGGTCAAGTCCAGTAACAAGACCATATCTTAAATAAACTAGATGGGCTGAAGATAGGTCCCGAAGTGGTGAACTGGATTAGGAACTGGTTGACGGACAGACGACAGAGGGTGGTGGTAAATGGAGTTCGCTCGGAGGAGGGAAAGGTGAGTAGCGGAGTGCCTCAGGGATCGGTGCTGGGGCTGATTCTGTTCAATATATTTGTGAGTGACATTGCCAAAGGGTTAGAAGGTAAAGTTTGCCTATTTGCGGATGATACTAAGATTTGCAACAGAGTGGACACCCGGGAGGGAGTGGAAAGCATGAAAAGGGATCTGAGGAAGCTAGAAGAATGGTCTAAGGTTTGGCAATTAAAATTCAATGCGAAGAAATGCAAAGTGATGCATTTAGGGAGTAGAAACCCACGAGAGACTTATGTGTTAGGCGGTGAGAGTCTGATAGATACTGAGGGGGAGAGGGATCTTGGGGTGATAGTATCCGAGGATCTGAAGGCGACGAAACAGTGTGACAAGGCGGTGGCTGTAGCGAGAAGGTTGCTAGGCTGTATAGAGAGAGGTGTGATCAGCAGAAGAAAGGAAGTGTTGATGCCCCTGTACAAGTCGTTGGTGAGGCCCCACCTGGAGTATTGTGTTCAGTTTTGGAGGCCGTACCTTGCGAAGGATGTTAAAAAAATGGAAGCGGTGCAAAGAAAAGCTACGAGAATGGTATGGGATTTGCGTTCCAAGACGTATGAACAAAGACTTGCTGACCTGAACATGTATACTCTGGAGGAAAGGAGGAACAGGGGTGATATGATACAGACGTTCAAATACTTGAAAGGTATTAATCCGCAAAAAAATCTTTTCCGGAGATGGGAAGGCGGTAGAACGAGAGGACATGAAATGAGATTGAAGGGGGGCAGACTCAAAAAAGATGTCAGGAAGTATTTTTTCACGGAGAGGGTGGTGGATGCTTGGAGAACTCTTTTATTAAAAAAGAAACGCAAAGCCATACAGATACATATAACCCCAAACCAATATATACAAACAAGTCCCCCACCTTAAATCCACCTATCTACCTATATACACTGTCAACCCCCACCCATCCTAAAATGAAATTAAATGAACATAAAATTCAAATAAAACTCGAAGCCAATTCAAAATAAACTGTCCAACCCCTCTATGGAGGTTTCAAGTGCACATGCCTCCACCAAACATTGGTTCTTGCTATCCCCTCCGCCACCCGTTCCCACTGGGCTACCCCCTGGACTGCCCGAACCACCTCCCAACTAACGCTGTCGGCTGATCGGTAGTCCTGGTGCAAGGAGACCCCACACCGAGCCATCCAGAGGCTAAACCGGAGTATCACCGAGATGAGGAACTCAGTCACCGGATCTAACCACCCACCTCCCCCCTGCCGCCCGTAAACCCAATCTGCATATGAATATGAGTTAAAACTCGGGATGTGTAATAATGCTGCTACCCTGCCACATACCATTCGTGTAAAAGGGCATTCCCGTAAAAAATGTTCCATCGTTTCCTCCCTCCCCACGCACTCCCCCCTTGGGCAATCCCGTTCCTGCACATTCCTGTAGTTAATATTCCCTCTGACATACAATTTCCCGTGAAAAGACAGCCAAGCAATATCTCTGTATTTCGGCGGGATCCTCCGTGAGGCCACCAACCGCAAGCCCTGCCTCAGCACTGGACCAGGTGCATCCTTCAGTACCAGGGGCGATGAGAATGTTTGGGACCTCACCCGTTCCACCCATACCTCCCTCCTCCCTGTCTTTATTTCCTCTGCCAAAATTCCCCAAACTCGTACCAGCCGAACTAAGGGCCTATAGTACCCAACCTGGTCCGGAGCCCCCTTCCTTACCACCCGCACCCTCCTTCCCAACTTCCACGGGAGCCAGAATCTCTCCCACCAAGACAGAACGCTACCTGCCCATCCTGGCGGATCTCTGTCCAGTGCCCGTCCCAGGTTAAACTGAATAAACAGGGAGCTAAAGAAAAGTACAGGGTTTACCATCCCTACTCCCCCCTCTTCCCGGGCCAAGTATGTGATGTTACGCTTGACCGGGTTCAGCCGATTCCCCCACAACATCTGAAAAAAAACACTATATAGGGTGGTATAACAATGCACTGGCAACAAACAAATATAACTGATAAACAAAAACATAGGCACCAGGTGAGATTTAATCAGCTGAACCCGGTCAGTCATGGACATCCTCCACCCTTTCCATCTGTCAACCTTTTCCTTAGCTCCCTGTATGCACCGCTGCCAATTAAAGGTTGCATAATCCCCCTGTTCAAAATATACCCCTAATACCCGCAGTCTGCTAATGGCCTCCGGAAACTCCCCTCCCAAATCAAAAGAGCCCCTGGAGGACCCACCCACAGACTCTGACTTTTCTGGAAGTTTATCAAAGCCCCTGTAGCCTGTGAGTACCCAGAAATGACCCCTTTCAATTTCTCCCCCTCTGTTGTGTCCGCCACCCACACCGTGACATCATCAGCGTAAGCCACCACCCTTAATTGAGACCCTGTACACACCTCCACCCCCCGAAGTCCCTCCTTCCCTCCCTGCTCTAACCGCCTAACAAAGGGATCAATTGCAAAAGCATAAAGTACCGGGCTTAAAGGACATCCCTGCCGCACCCCTGCTGTCACCCCGAACCTATTCCCTTTCCAACCGTTCACCAGGGGAAAACACCGTGCCCTCGTGTACAATAAACGTAATTGAGCCACCCATTCCCTAGGAAACCCATAGTGCTCTAAAACCTGCCAAAGAAACGCCCACTGTACCCTGTCAAAAGCCTTATCCTGATCTAATGCCACCATTAGTCTTCCTTCCCCCCGACTATGTTCCACCCCTTCCCTTACCCAAGCTGCTGCCTCCAGACCCCCCCTCCCCTTAATCCCACAGGCCTGTGAACTTGCCAACACCCCCCCCCCACCACCTCCTTCATCCTATTCAGAAGCATATGCGCGAATATCTTCCGATCACCATTGAGCAGGGCAATCGGACGCCAGTTGGCCAAGGACTCTGGATCTTTTCCCTTACTCAGAAGAATCAACGCTGCCTCGGTCAGGGATTGGGGTAAAACCCCCTGCTGACGTGCAGCCTCCCAGACTTGCAGCAGGATTGGGGCCAGAAGGTGCTTAAATGCCTGATAATACTCTGTTGTGAGTCCATCTGGCCCTGGTGCTGTCTTCCTCCTTAAGGCCCCAATGGCCTCTTCTACCTCCCCCAGCGACCAGGGGCGCAACAGGGCCTGAAGAGACGGGCCCCCCCTTCCCACCCCCGGTGTCCCCGCAATATAGTGACCCATCACTTCCTTATCCACTTGCTTATCTGAAAAAAATCGTGCAAAGTGCTCTTCCACCACCTTTAGAATCCCCTCCTTCGACACCTGAACTACCCCTCCCATGTCCCTTAAACCCCCCACAATCCTATGCTCCCTCCGCTCCTTGCAACACATAAATGGGTCTGGGCTGACCAATTTCCCAAAGTCCCGTTCATAGACCAAGGAGGCATATCGATCATACTGGACCTTTTCAAGTTGCTCCTGCAAATCCAGAATATCCTCCTTTCTCCCTCCATTGGAGAGTAGATAGTCCCTTCGTTTCTTAATGGCAGTCCCCAGCTGAGTTCTCTCCCTTCCTTCTCTCCGAGCTTGACGGGTGAAAAAAAAACCTCGTCCGCCTCTTCACTAACTCCCACCACTCTCCAATGGAGGGAAAAATACCCTGGATCGAAAGCTGGTCACTCAAAAAGGCCCGATATTCCTCCTTGACCTTCTCATCGGTAACCCATTTAAGGTTAAGCCGCCATAACCCCCTCCCCGGCCTATGCCCCGCCCAACCCCCCACCTCCACCAACACCAGTTTATGGTCCGAGAAGTCCACGTCCACCAACCTGGGCCCCCGAACGCATGCCCCTTCCCGGACCAAAAATCTGTCTATCCTGCTCCTACACTGTCCTCGTGCAAATGTGAAACCCTCCACCTCTGGTGAAAATTCAAGGTGCACATCTACCAACCCTGCCCCTTTCATTATCCCAGCTAGCCGTATCCCATCATACCTCACCTGCGCTGCCCTTCCTCCACTATCCTGTTTCCTCAAAATGGTGTTAAAATCCCCCCCCCAAACCACCTGACGTGCCGTGTATAAATAAGGTTTAATTTTACCAAATAACCGTGAACGTTCCCTCTTACTTTGTGGCCCATAAACATTAATAATCCGGGAAGCCACCCCGTGCCACAAAACATCCACCACCAAACACCTCCCTACTCCTAATTCCATCACCCTTTGAATCTGTACCTTATGTGTTTTAAATAATATCCCTACCCCTCCATACCTGTCCCCTGCCAAGCCCCAAACCGAAGGCCCCCATCTCCAGGCCCTCCTCGCACGCCTGATTGCCTCCATAGTCTGCAAGCGTGTCTCCTGGATTAGGAAACAGTCTGCCTGGATCGTGGAGAGGCCCTCAAAGGCCAAACATTGCGCCCTCTGGGAGGCCACACTCGCCACATTCAGAGTGGCAAATAATAATATAATACCTGCCATTATGTAGGGAAAGATGACTGTCTCCCAACCTCTTCCTGCTGAACTGCTTCCTTCACATCACCCCTACCTAGAGCCCAGACCCCTTCTTCAACCACTTCTTCCTCCGCCCAATCCCTAACCCCGGCTTCAAAACCTCCCTCCTTCCCCCCCCCCCCCCCCCCCCGCCCTTCTTCCTTCCCTTCTTCTTCTTAGACTCATCCAACCCCCCCTCCTCTTCAGACAAAGACAAACCCCCCCCCGCCCTCCTTCCTCTATTTGCCCCCCCTCCCCCCTCTGATCCCCTCCCACCCCCTGAACCTTCCCCCTCTCACTCCCGTGATCCTTCCCCTGTAGAGCTCGAATTCTATCCGATCGCCTCATAAGCTTCTCCCCCTCTCCTGCCCCCCCTCTTCCCCCCTCCCCGTCCAACCCGCCCCCACCCTCCACACTAATTTCCATCCTCCTAACCTTCCCCCCCTTCTTCTTACGCTTACCCCCCTCTCCCTCCACCCCCTCTAATTTCCTCTTTCCTTCCTCCCCTCCCCCCACAACCCCACCGACCCCTTCCCCTTCTTCTTCCACCACCTCCTCTTCCTCTGCCAAAACCTGAAACCGGTTTCCTGTCTCCCTCTCTTGCCGAGCCCCCTCTCCTGACCCCCCTGAAATCCCTCTACCCTTCCCCTTCACCCCCTTCTGCTTCTTGGGGACCTGGGCCCATTCATCTACCCCTTCCAGCCCTTGCCCCTGTTTCCTCACCTGTGCTGCTGCCTCTGGAACCCCCACCTCCACAACCTCCCTCTGTGCTCCCCTTGCCCCCTGATCCCGACCCTGAACCCCCCCTCCCCCCACCCCCTCCTCCTGCACCTCCTCTTCCCTCCCCTCATTATGCGACGCCCTAGGGCAGTCCCGGAAGGCATGCCCCAGACCATCACAAAGATTGCACCTGATCGAAGAACACTCTTCGGTGGGATGATCTTTCGATCCGCACTTAGCACATTGCTGTACTGGGCAGGACATGCTAAAATGGCGGAAAGACCCACACCGAAAACATTGTCTTGGCTGTCCCTTGTAAAAACACAGGATTCTGTCCCTTCCAATAAAAGCCGCTGAAGGAATGTGTTGTACTACCTGCCCTACCTGGTGAAGTTTAACCAAAGCCCCCCCACCCCCCCGCCCAGACTCTACTGGGATCCGGGAGCTTGGTCAATGGAGTCCTCAACTCGGCATACCTGTGCAGCCAAAAGGCCAAGTCTGCCCCTGAGATGGACTCGTTACGGACTAGCAGAGTCACCTGCACCAGATCTGGCCGACTGATGGGAACTACCCTATAATATTTCCAATCCCCCCTTCCTCTTACCCCCTCATACTTTTCCCAGAAGACCTCCATGCCTCTCTGGGTCAGAAAACTGACATCGTATTCTGGGAGATTAACTGGATGAATACAGGCATAGAGGTCTTCTGGGACAAACCCTAACCCCAAAACTAGTTTCAACACTGTATCACGTGAAGGCATACCCCCCTCCCCCACCCACTTGATTTGGACCACATTCCTTCTCTTGGGCGGTTGCCCATAACCCCTACCTCCCCTGAACCCAGCATCTGTGTCATTACTAAAGGAAAACTGCCCCTTCCCTCTTCCTCCTTCCCTATTAACCACATCTGCAAAGGAGGGCTGACCCTGCCTCCACTGACTTCCCCTCCTCCCTGAGCTTATCCCTTCCTTGCCTGAAGATCCCTTCCCCCCCACCTGCTGATCCTGCCCACCCCCTTTACCTTCCCTTACCATCTCCCCATCAACCCCCTCCCCCCTTCCACAAACTGGAACAGCAACCCGTTCACCAACCTTTTCACCAACAGAACAGTTCCCCAAACCCTCTGCCCCTTCCCCCTTACCCCCCTCCCTCACATCACAAATCAACATATCCTGAACATCATCCCCTCCCCCTCCCCCCTGCCCACAGTCAGTGCCCAGAGAACTGAGCCCCCTGGAATCTATAACCAGTTCTGAACAGTCCTTAGCTTTCACAATGCTTCCCTGGGAGTGAGCTCCCTCTGCCTGGGTTGCAGATCCCCCAGCAATATCTTCTGTCAGAGAGACTGCTGATACACTCTGAGGAGAGCTCTGTTCTCCCTGCACCAGCAGGTCCCGCGTGAGGCTGCTTACAGTTTTTACAGAGCCAGAGTTCATCTCATCTTCCCTTCTGTGCTGGGGATTCCCTGAGCCTGGTTGTACTGCTGAATCCACCACTTGTGGCTGTAAACCTGGTGCATCAATCAGGGAGCTAACTAAGCTCACCTGTGTCTGCAGCCCTAAGACCTGCTGTTCATTAGTGTCCACACTCCCAATGTCAGTATGCTTTCCAGCTTGCTTTCCAGTGTTCACCTTCCCTGTCAAACTGTTGCCTGCATCAGTGTTGGGTAGTGCAGGCACTTTTTGTGAAATAACACAAAACCCCAAGTCACCGTCCTCAGTTTCAAAGACAGAATGTGTAGGCTGACTGAGTTCCAACTCCATTGTGTTTTCAGCCATAGTCTCTGCAGCACCACCTGAGGTCTCTTCAACTCCTTCCCTCTCTTCCCTGGCAGCTGCCTCTAAGGTAAGGTTTGCAGGGTTCTGAGTTGCTAGATTCTTCATAAATTGTAAAGTGTCTTGACTGCTTGTCCCCACCACATTATCTACTGCAACCTGGTGTTTTGTAAAACAATCCTTAGATACCAACTCTCCTGTTTCCTCTGGCTGATTCTGGTTTGGCACTGTCCTGGGTTGAAATCTTTCCCTGGTAATATAGAGTTCCCTTAAAGGGTTATCAGAGCCCTTCTTCAGGGAGTCCAACACCTTTCTTTTCAGGCAAAGCTGCTTTCTCAAACGAGCTTCTTCCTTTCCATACAGACTCTTCTGTGCTGCTGGGGCCAACTTCTGCAGGGTTCTAGCCCTGTTTAGTTTTTTCCCCAGCACTTCCACCTCCTTCCCCAGGGCTTCAATCCTCCTCACCCTGTCCACGATACCTCTGGCTGAAGAATCAGGGCTGCTGCTTCCCAGCTGCCCTACCCCCTCCTCCTCCTCTTCCTCAGACCACTCATCCTCACTGTACAACGGGTCCAGCACCGGCTGAAGCTGCTGACCCTCTTCCATCCTCTGTTCTGCCACTTTCTGGGCCTGCGGGACTCTCACCCTCTGCCTCCCCCTCCCATGCTCTTCGTGCTCCTTACCCGGTAACCGCTGGGTCATGGGAGGGGTGCTGGGTCCACTGTCCCCCCTGGACCTCGAGGCTCCACGGTCCAGGGGACTCCGCTCTCTTCTCCCAGGGGCCAGGCTCGGCTGAGAGCTGCTTCTCCGTCTCTCCTGGTAGCTGGGCCCGGCCGTTTCCCGAGCCGGGCCCTGCCCTGAGGAGCACTCCCCAGAGCCCTGCCTCATGGCTGGGAAGGGAGCTAGGCCTTGCTCCCCTCCCTTCCTCCAACCACAGAGCCTCCTGTAGTATGTCCTTCTCCTTCAGTGTCTAGCTACACACTGACTTGGAATGCCCTCCCGTGGGAGGTGGTGGAAATGAAAATGGTAACGGAATTCAAACATGCATGGGATATGCATAAAGGAATCCTGTGCAGTAGGAATGGATCCTCAGAAGCTTAGCCGAAATTGGGTGGCGGAGCAGGTGGGGGAAGAGAGGTTGGTGGTTGGGAGGCGAGGATAGTGGAGGGCAGACTTATACGGTCCGTGCCAGAGCCGGTGATGGGAGGTGGGACTGGTGGTTGGGAGGCGGGAAATACTGCTGGGCAGACTTGTACAGTCTGTGCCCTGAAAAAGGCAGGTACAAATCAAGGTAAGGTATACACATATGAGTTTATCTTGTTGGGCAGACTGGATGGACCATGCAGGTCTTTTTCTGCCGTCATCTACTATGTGTTTTAATTTCCCCCCCTTATAGACCTCTTTCTGACTCCGTCACACGGGGGACTAAAGGTACTTAGTTCATATATCAGGTTCTGTATAGTTTCTCTAACCTCCATTGTCACCCAATCATAAGGGGGTGGCATTAGGAGCTGTAATTGAGAACTAATTCCCATAACTACTGCTTTCTGTCCAAAACTGAGTGTCACTTGTATGTGATCTACCTTGTAGACTAAATGTTAGGTAAAGAGAAGATAGAATCAATAAAAATAAAGACAGAGATAGGTTTAGATAGATAAGTACATTTTATTTCTTACCCAAAGACAAGTCTTCAAGTTGATACAAATACAGACATCAGACAGATTCTGGGTTAATCTGCACAGCGCCCTGCCGTCTGAGAGAAGCGTTGGAGAGGACTCTCAAACTAAGGCAAAATCTCCCATCTTTTATACCCTATCCTCTCCATAGAAGTTAATGGTGAGATACCTAGCTCCTAATATTTCGCATTTCTGAGAGCATACTTTCCCATGCGGTCTGCTGCCTGATGTGCCCACCTCCTTCCGTTCTCAGCTACTGCTAATTATCAACATGTTTTGGGAAGCGTTGAGATAACAGTTTCACATCTTCCGGCTGCAATACTTTTCATACTTTTCATACCTTTCATACCATCTCATGAACTCTGTATTACCTCTGTATCATTGTATACCAAAACTAATAAGCTCCATTTTATTCATCTGATCTTTCATTACAGGTGCTATATTGGATTTAAAAGTTGTACCAAGTTTGTATCAGGACTCATTGTTCAGACCTGCTTTTTGCAGATTCTCAAATATTAAATCACTTCAGTACTTTTTAGCAGTTTAGGCTGTTTAAGGTATGTAAATTGACCCACCACTATTCCAGTGGATGGATCCCAAGCGGGGACACATATTAACTTACAGGAAAAGCAAGTCCTTGCTCAGCCAGTCATAGATTTTTAAACCTAGCTGGTATTTTTACAGCCTGAGTCCTAAAATCTGGCCTTCCACCCTTCCGGTGGGCATCTTGCTGTAGTATAATTATACATTCCCCACTTGTCACCCCCTCTGGAGAGGGGTGACACAAAGCTCGTCAAGCTCGTCATCATCCATTCCAGAAGGTGGCAAGCTATCAAACGAGAGGGGGAGTTTTGTTCTTATGGATTGCTAGCAGATATTATGCAAGACAGAAAACTTCACTCTTAGGTGGTATTGTTTTGGGCATATGGAATTCCCTTTATATTACCCAACCCCTTGGGCCTTAATCTTGATGTTACCCCTCTTGAGGCGTACTCAAACCTGTAGTGAGAGAGGTTTTATGAATGAGTTCATCTACAAAATCCCATGAAGTATAGGTATGCGGGTAATAGCAATTTCAGGTGGACCATACTAATAAATACTTTCAAGTCTTGCTATGACTTCTATTGTATCTGTTGCATAGTACATGGGGAGATAATCTAATGTATGTATCTCAGTGGTCCTCGGAAGGAATAGTGGTTTTGATTAAGCATTGTTATGGTGGCTCAACAAATATATGGTTAGTATTCAGATTGCAAGCTGTTTAAGGTTGTAGGTATTCAGAATCCTTAAACAGGTCGGAATTACTGGACCTTACTATTACTCATCATTAGCATCCAATCATGAGCACTAATAAGTGGATAGCAAGTATGAGGTTGCCTCATACAGCAAAAATGGTCAATCCTAGGAAAATTTATATTAACCAAGGTCATGCATGGATCTTGACATATGCATAATGACCTGGAAGTATAGGAAGCATTGTATATATCCGTTACCCCTCTTGGAGCTTAGTCAAACCTACAGAAAGACATGCAGCTCAAGTAAGCCTACACCAAAGTTAAACAATTGCATAACAGGTTGATACTAACAGAGTTTACATCTACATTATGATATCTTAGCCAGTATTAGGGTTTGATGTTACCCTTGTATCTGAACAATATCAATTTTCACTTTAAATTACATAAACAGAAATGACGGGGAAACTCGTGGAAAAACAATTAGAACAATAAAGGAAATAATAGGAAATAATAGGAAAATAAAAATAAAACCTTTTCAATATCTAGACAGGATTGCTGCTAAACTGAAAATAAAACAAAATATGAATCTATAATGTCCATAAACAGCAACAGTAATTCTCAAGTTAAGTATCAGTTCTAAATTCTCTTTCATCGATCATGGTTGAGGCGGTGGAAGCGCTGAAGAATCTGGAAGATCTAACAGGGCTGGGTTTTCAGGCTGGCTTGCTGAAGGAAGTTGCCGGTCTTGAGATGGTTAGGCTCGTAACATCTGCGGCTGAGTAAACACGTATATCTTTCACATGGACCCAAGACTTGTGGTCCAGCAGTTTGCAAGGTGTAACGATTATTGCCTTGGGGGATCTAACATCATTTGGGCCTGGATAGATCTTGAAGACATACTCATGGTGTACAAACTTGGATCTTTCCATGTCTTTATTCTGGGCATGCAGCATCATAAACAGTTCATCAAGAGCCAGAGGCTGGCAAAGGAATAAGCAAAATAACTGTATGCTTGAATGATACATTGCTATATCTTAGTGGGCATAATCAGTGTGAATTGAATAGGCATGAAAGACAAGGTAAACATGGAGAAAACAGTGCTAATTAAGTGCAAAAGCAAAAAGGGAAACCAGAAGGGTTCAATAATGAAAAGCCAATTTACATAAACAACAATAGTATATATGAAATTATATCTCCTGATTGGTAGGGGTCAGAGCTTTAACTTCAACCCTCTTAATACTAGGAATTGGGATTTGCATAATATATCTACACTTCTGGCTTGCATAATGTGCAAGACAGATTGGTAATTGTTACAAAGACATGATCAAATAACAATGGTAAAGTATATGGAACAAAAGAGAAGATTACAAAAAAACAATTAAAAATTTAGAGATGATGGTAAATGTTCAACTATTGATGTATGGAGGGCAATGCCTCGCAATCTATCGCCAATAGATATGGAATCTTCACCTACGATGACTACCATTCACCAAGGGTTGAGCCCTCAGCTGCAGGAGGCCAGCAGGACTTACGAGTTAGATGATTCAGAAAGAAGGGTAGAGGCCAAAGCTTTGTGTAACTCCAGCAAGTGGAGAGCCTATCTCTTTTGCTCATGGACCAATTGATGCATCTGTCGAAACTCACGCTGAATAATGTCTCGTTTCTCACACCAGGTAATGTTGGGGTCTGTGCATCTGTCTTTTAATTTAGCGATTCTTTGCTGCAACATAGCCTTCAGATCAGATACATTATTGGGTAGCTCTTCTTTGCTAGCAGTCGTCTCCTCCATCTGGGGAAAGGCAAAACTTAAACAGACCAGTAGTGCAATTTATGTGGTTAAGTTATTGAAAGAAGTCAGAATGCTAGGAGGAGGGTCGTGGGTATAAATGGGGGCCAGGAAAGAGGCTTGGTAAGAAACAAAGCATCGAGAATGGAAAAAATTTAAAAAAAATTAAAAAAGCACCCTGAAGGGTGTAAGATAAAAATAGGCTTAATAATAAAAAAACAAAATATGATACATCTGAATTGCAGCAAGGCATATTCAGAAGGCAATGCCAGAAAAAGGTTCCTTGAAAAAGACAAATGAAAAAAACATTCAAAAGTGCAGACACCAGTGATTGACCTTCACATAGAGTTTAAGTAACCCTTTTCAATCAGACAAAGAAGTAGGAAGAAGCATATCGCTTCAAGACAAATCCACCACGCGGCAAGAGTTAGTTGAAGCAAGGTGTTAGTTAAATACACAAAGCATGAATTCCAGGACCGTTGCACCCAAATAATCTACACCAGTTTGTCTCACAATCACTCGCAGTGAAAGACAGACAGATAAAAAAAGCAATAGTTGGGGTTATTGTGATTACCTGTTGTAAATAGAAAGGAATTAAAAAGTGGAGTGCATAATTTTCCTTATTCATGTCCGAAAGCTTCACCAATTCTCTGTTCAAGAATACTACAAATTGTATGATCAGCGCAAAATGCTCCCCCAAATGGCCAGTTCAAGGGAATATTTCTCGCATTCATTCCATATAACAGATAATGGTTATTAAATATTTCTTCTTTCTTAGACAAGGAAATAATGAAAAGCTTTCAGATATCACACATATCATAAAGAGATTTCAAAAATGAAGGCTTTATATTAATTTAAAAAAAAATTAAAGAAGTAACGGTCAAATCAATTTAGACAGCGCAACAGTTAAAGCAGAAAACATTTTTAACAATGAGCAATACATAGCTTTTATTTAAAAGGGAACCCTTATAAAGTAAAATGGCATAAATAAGTCAGTTAAGGTTTATATAAAAAACATAAAATGAAAATCCTCTGGGGATCGCACACCCCTGCAGTTGATAAGAACTCCCCCCAGGGAAAGTATGCATAGAAACAAATAAATAACTTGCTGACTTAGTTAGGTCATTTGTATGGTACCATAAATATACACTTGCAATGAAATCTCGAAAAATATAAGATAAAGACATGTCACCTGTAATATAAACAGAAACATCACACCAATACATATACAGAGAAATGTTTTTATGGATACTAAATGAGGAGCTGAGTAGTATAAGTAACTGAGAGCAACAAAATCAAATCAGGTTCGGGGTAACGCCTAGTCATTATGGGGTGGATAATATAGATCCTTAGGTCTGTGGTCACTGCGGACGGCGTTGATCCAGGTTCCACAAAGGGAAAGATTGCCGGTCTGGGGGATTTAGGCGGAGCTGTCTTGCAACTCTATGGGACGGCGGCTGAGAACACTGAGCTGCATAATGACCAAATTGTTGGCAACGATAACACTGAACATCTATATAACGATCAGGTCGTGATGGGTGGGCCTTTTTCAGGTTGAGACCGGCGGCCACGATTATCAGGGTAATCATTTCTACAGTCTTGGCGGCGTGGGTTATCTATCGAGGGGAGGTCACTCGGTCGCCTGCGGTCTCTCTGTGGCTGTCGTATCTGTAGCCGCGAGACATGTAGCGATGGGGAGTCTGAAGGAGGTTGACGGTTTTGTCTATGAGCAAAGTGCCAGCATGGACATTCCAAGGCGCAATGTCCCAATTGGAAACAAAGGTTGCACTGTACTTCAGCTCGGTGGCTGGGAGTAGGCTGAGAGCGACAATCCCGGCACTGATTGTTAGCACTAGGACCATTGAATTTATGTGGAATGGGTGAATCGGCTCTTGCAGGGGGCCGTCTACTAGGTCGTGGATTAAGATTGACCTCACCAGGTATCAATAACGATGTCAGATCGACAGTGTCTGGGATCACGTAACCAGTGATAGTCGATACCCATCTACTGAGAATCTGATAGTGGAAATGACGGGTGGAATCGGGTGTGTATGTGTAAATAAAGTCGAATAACCTTTGCAGAGTTTTGGTATTAAAGGTGCCTTTACGGGGCCACGAGAGTCCAGGCTGAAACTTATTCCAGGAATGCCATATTTGGCAAAACTTTATAAGGTTTATGCGGTCTCCTGGGAAGTGATTTATCACTCTTTCAAGAGGCAGCATAATGAATTGGGTACCAGAACTCTGGTATGATAGAACACCGATATCTGGGTTGTGTCAAATAATATTGGCAAATTTAGTCTTATAAAACACTTATATCACTACTATCTGTTACTATAAGTATATCCAAGGGGGCCAGATATACCAGTTACGCAAAATCAAACCCCAAAACTTACTTGTGAGCTGTTCCAAAATTGTCATGTCTTTTTTTTAAATGTATATTTTTATTAAAGTTTCTATATATAATTTACTACTACTACTACTTATCATTTCTATAGCACTACTAGACATATGCAGTGCTGTACGCTTGAACACGAAGAGACAGTCCCTGCTCAACAGAGCTTACAATCTAATTAAGACAGACAAACAGGACAAATAAGAGATAAGGGAATTACTAAGGTGAGGATGATAAAATAAGGGTAATGAACAAGTGAGTAAGGGTTAGGAGTTAAAAGCAGCATCAAAAAGGTGGGCTTTTAGCCTAGATTTGATGATGGCCAGAGATGGAGCTCAGGAAGTCTATTCCAGGCATATGGTGCAGCAAGATAAAAGGAACAGAGTCTGGAGTTAGCAGTGGAGGAGAAGGGTGCAGATAAGAGTGATTTACCCAGTGAACAGAGTTCCCGCGGAGGAATGTAGGAAGAGATGAAAGTGGAGAGGTACTGAGGAGCTGCAGAGTAAATGCACTTATAAGTCAATAAGTTAAATAAATTTAACACGGACAAACCGATATTCCACTTTCCACTTGCAGTTCACATTCCACCAATACCTGGGGTCAGCTGGTCAAAACTTAGAAAAGATGACAGTGGACATATTGGTTTTATGTGGAGAATCTGATGATCTTAAGGTGGCCAAATAGGTAGAAACGGTGATGGCAAAAGTCAAAAGGATGCTTGGGTCCGAAGAGAGAAGAATAGCCAGCAGGAAAAAAGAGATGATAGCACCTCTGTATTAGTCTGTGAGAATATATTTGGACAACTGTGTACAATTCTGGAGAACCCACCTTCAAAAAAATGGCAGCTCCAAAAATGGACAGTGGTCTTCGCTATAAAGCATATGGAACCAGACTTAAAGGGGCCGATATTTAGGTAGCCAGGATACTCAATGCCGGGCCATCTCCGGAGACCAGCATTGAACATCTGGGTGGTTTTTTAGCCAGTTTAAATTTAACTAGCAAAGCCGATATTCCGCACTGGCTGGTTAAGTTTAAACCAGCCAAAGATATTCCAGGTAATTCAGCATCCTACTTTGGCTACCAAACATAGCTGGCCATGCACTAAGCAACGGCTGATAGCTGGTTATATCGCACAATATAACCAGCTATTCAGTAAGCACAAATTGGCAAAGATTCAGCAGCTATTTCCCGCTGAATATTGCCAGATAGCTGGTTAAATGGACCCAAATAAAGAAAATAAGAAGCAACATAAGCACTGGCAAGTTAGATGAAAAGCACTGATAAAGAAGGCTAAAAATGAATATGAAGAAAAACTTGTCATGGAGACAAAATCTCATAGTAACACCTTTTACAGGTACACCAGAAGCAGGAAGCCTATGAGGGAATCCGTTGGACCATTAGATCATGAAGAATCAAAAGAAGCACGCAGGAAAGACAAGGCCATAGCAGAGAAATTGAATGAATTCCTTGCATCTACCTGTACCAGAAATGGTTTTCAAGGGTAGTGATGCGGAGGAACTGAAAGAAATCTTGGTGAACATTGAAGACGTACTGAACCAAATCGACCAATTAAAGAGTAGTAAATCACCTGGACCACATAGCATACACCTCAAGGTACTGAAAGAACTCAAGCATGAAATTACTGATCTGCTGTTCGTAATATGTAACCTATCATTAAAATTATCCATCGTACCTGAAGATTGGAGGGTGGCCAATATAATGCCAATTTTAAAAAAGGGTTTGAGATGTGATCTGGGAAATTACAGTGCGGGTAAAACAGCGGAAACTATTATAAAGAATAAAATTACAGAACACCTAAATAAACATAGTTTAATGGGACAGAATCAGCATAGGTTCAGCTAAGGGAAGTCTTACCTCACCAATTTGCTTCATTTCTTTGAAGGTGTGAATAAACATGTGGATAAAAGTGAGCCAATTCATGTAGTGTAGTAAACGCCATAGTATGTCACCATGGTGGTAGGGTGGTATGTGCTGTGGTCATTTTTGCTTGGCATTAGTTTACTGCATCAGAGGTATGACTTTTTCATGCTAGAATGCTATGTTCTGGATTTCAGTAATGCATGGTGTATTAGAAAGATTTAATGGGTTTGATTGCTTTGTTAATAGAACTAATCTTTTGTTTCTCCCATTGTCTTTCTATGACTAATGCTATGTTCCAAATACCCTGCTTAGAAATACCACATTATTGGGTCCTGTCTGCTTCTTAGCTTTCGAATGCCTTCCATTAGCTTAGTAACAAAACAGAATGGTGGTTAGACCAGCAGGTCAAGATCCAGGGTTTCAAATCCTACTCAGATTTTGTGGCTATGGATGTGTCACTTTTCATTGTGTTAGGTACAATACTTATCCTGCCTCTTGGATGGTCTGGTTATTGTACCACTCACTGCATTAGGTTCAACACTGAGCGCTTTGGGAAGTGAAATACTTACTGTACTGAATTGTAACTCATCCTGAGCTCTGGAATTAGAAAAAGATACAGAGAAGGGAGATGGAATTAGAAAAGTACAGAGAAGGGCAACGAAAATGATAAAGGGGAGGAGAAGATTTCCCTATGAGCCCTTCAGCTTGGAGAAGAGACGACTGAGGGGAGATAAGATTGAGGTCTATAAAATACTGAGTGGAGTGGAACGGGTAGATGTCAATCGCTTGTTTACTCTTTCCAAAAATACTAGGACTAGGGGCACGTGATGAAGCTACAAAGTAGTAAATTTAAAATGAATTGGAGAAAATGTTTCTTCACTGAACGTGTAATTAAAATGGGGAAAATCCACTGCTTATTTCTAGGATAAGCAGCATAAAATGTATTGAACTTTTTTGGGATCTTGTCAGGTACTTGTAACCAGTGGTGTAGCCAGACCATACTTTTTGGGTGGGCCCAGAGCTAATATGGGTGGGCACTATGTATATAGGTATGAGTAGTGTTTCTTGGGATACTACAAAATAATGCCTTAGAATGCACTTAATGATGGATTTCTAAGTACTCTGCCCAACAGCTGCCCTGCATGAATATAAACCACGTACATACGTAATGGAAAAAAAACGATATTTGTAAATATAGTTACATTATGCCATTTCAAACTTGACCAGACATAAGTCTACTATAATGTCAAACATCTCAATGTACATGACAGGATCCTGCATTCTAATTACAGCAATGACATATAACAAGGTATTCAAATTCTGGAGGCAACACAATAATAGCAACAAAATCCCATCACTGCCAGGTACTTTGTGAAGTAACACTAAATCCTGCAAAGAGGCTTCTTAGAGCCTATGTTGCAAACCTTAACACTAGTTTGAATAACAGTACCATACAAAGGCAGCAGTATACACAACAGCACTATGGAAAAGCCAGACAAGTCAGACACATAGATCCCCACACAAACCACATGCCAGCAGAATTTCTCACCTACTCGGTCACATGCAGAGCACAGACCAACCCTCATCAATTACAAAATGACCAAAAACTAAAAACTGTCCTATAATTCAGCATCAGCCCTTCCCCTACCTTACCCCCCCCCCCATCCATCCCCATAGCCTGGTATCAGCCCTTCCCTTCCCCATCATCCATCCCATAGCTAAGCATCAGCTCCTCCCTGTAGCCAAGCGTCAGTCCTGTCCTACCTCTTACCCATCCCCCCCATGGTCTGGCATCTTCTTCCCCCACCTTGAGGGACACCAGTTTTATAAACGATAAAAGCAGTGGCATTCCTGGGGGGGGGGGGCAGTGAATGCGGTCCACCCCAGGTGCACGCCACTGTCGGCTCCGCTCGTTCCGTGCTCCCTCTGCCCCGGAACAGGTTACTTCCTGTTCCGGGACAGAGGGAGCATAGAACGAGTGAAGCCAACAGGCGCGCGGCACCCCCCTCAGCAGGTAAAAATGCACGCCGGGGGAGGGCTGCATCGGCGATCCGCCCCGTGTGTCAGCCACCCTAGGAACGCCACTGGATAAAAGTCTTATATATAATGCTTTTTTTTTAATGTCCTGGGCACTACAGAGCCCACTTTCACCCAGAAACCTGCCTACATTAGATTTAATTTTTTTTTTTAATTTTAACCCAGGCACTGCAGAGACCATCCCCACTCAAAATTCCACCAAGGCACCAAATATGCAACCTTTTTAAAATTTTAACTTGGGTACTATTAAAATTTATTGATGATGGGTCTGGGTGGGGTGGGGTGGGCTCCTCAATGCCTAGGGAAAAAAAAGTATATTTAATGACTAAGTATACATTTTTTGGCCATAGGCAGTGAGGAGCCCACCCAGAAGCCCACCAACAGCCAGCATTACATTGACAATGGTTTTGAAGATGGCCGACTGATAAGACGCACTGTGAGGAACTCCGCTGGAGAATCGGACCAAAGATTACTACTACTACTACTACTATTTAGCATTTCTATAGCGCTACAAGGCATACGCAGCGCTGTACAAACATAGAAGAAAGACAGTCCCTGCTCAAAGAGCTTACAATCTAATAGACAAAAAATAATAAAGTAAGCAAATCAAATCAATTAATGTGAACGGGAAGGAAGAGAGGAGGGTAGGTGGAGGCGAGTGGTTACAAGTGGTTACGAGTCAAAAGCAATGTTAAAGAGGTGGGTTTTCAGTCTAGATTTAAAGGTGGCCAAGGATGGGGCAAGACGTAGGGGCTCAGGAAGTTTATTCCAGGCGTAGGGTGCAGCGAGACAGAAGGCGCGAAGTCTGGAGTTGGCAGTAGTGGAGAAGGGAACAGATAAGAAGGATTTATCCATGGAGCGGAGTGCACGGGAAGGGGTGTAGGGAAGGACGAGTGTGGAGAGATACTGGGGAGCAGCAGAGTGAATACATTTATAGGTTAGTAGAAGAAGTTTGAACAGGATGCGAAAACGGATAGGGAGCCAGTGAAGGGTCTTGAGGAGAGGGGTAGTATGAGTAAAGCGACCCTGGCGGAAGATGAGACGGGCAGCAGAGTTTTGAACCGACTGGAGAGGGGAGAGGTGACTAAGTGGGAGGCCAGCAAGAAGCAGTTTTCCAGTGCTCTTCACCACCTCACTGCTGCAGCTGAGCCACGGGAGAGCCCGAGATATGAGATCCTCCCACGCTGGGAGTGCAAGCTGTCCCGGGAACCGAATTTCCACTCCTGAGGACTCTCACGTCGCCGGCGTGCTCCCCGGCGGAAACAGCCCGGGAGTGAACCAGGGTGGAGAGTGGAGGATTCCCTCACGCTGGGAGCCCAGGCTCCCCAAGCTCCGGCTCTGCCGACTCTGCGAACTTGTAGACCACCAACGTGATCCCGACAACGATGACCCGAGAGTAAGCCGGAGCGGGGAGAGGAGACCACTGGGAGATCCCGGCAGAGAACGTGGAGACCGGGCCCTCCGAGACGCACTGAGATGGCCACATAGGTCACCAAGCAGGCTAAGGGAAGTGAACAGCCTGCTCACAACCCTCCGGCGCAAATCTCCTAGACCAGCGCAGCACTGAGCACGGGCCGCTGAGCAGGCCCAGCGAGAGGAGCGCTGAATTATCAGGCCACCCGCCGATGCGATCCCCAACAGGCGGGCTAGAGAAGGAGACGGGACAGTAGAGAGATCCCGGAGGACAGCGCGGACACCAGGTCCTCCAAGGCGCTCGGAGACGGCCACATCGATCACCAGGTGAGCAGGGAAACAGAGAAACTACCCAGAGCTTTCCGGTGCGAGTTTCCCAGGTCGAAACAACGCTGGACATGAACAGCAGAGCTGAACTCTTGGGTCATCCGTCCGCTCACGGCGCGGACTATTCTCAATCTGGACCAACTGACTGGACGGCGCTGGCCTGAGAGGCCTATCCGACGGGACGAAAGGTCAACTCCAGCCCAAGATTCCCAGGCCTGGTAGCCCAACACCCCAGCGTTCGGTGCACCACGTGGACACGACCTACCCGGGTGGTGGAGCATGCGTTGAAAGATCTCTCAGAGCATACCAACAGCATATCATTCAAGAACAGTTTACAATCATCTCAACATTAAAAAAAAAACCCATCGGAAGACCGACAGAACTCATGCGGAAGCCCATCTGCTCCAGCTTGTTCCAGTCCGCCTGATCCAGCTTCTCCCTGCTTGTTCCAGTCCGCCTGATCCAGCTTTTCCCTGCCTGTTCCAGTCCATCTGCTCTAGCTTGTTCCTGTCTGCCTGATCCAGCTTCTCCCTGCTTGTTCCAGTCCGCCTGATCCAGCTTTTCCCTGCCTGTTCCAGTCCATCTGCTCTAGCTTGTTCCTGTCTGCCTGATCCAGCTTCTCCCTGCTTGTTCCGGCCCATCTGCTCCAGCTTGTTCCAAGTCCGCCTGATCCAGCTTTTCCTTGCTTGTTCCAGTCCATCTGCTCCAGCTTGTTCCAGTCCGCCTGCTCCAGCTTGTTCCAGTCCGCCTGATCCAGCTCGTTCCAGACTGTCTGCCCCAGCCTGTTCCAGCTTGCTCCAATCCTGATGCTCTGCTCTCTTCTGCTCCAATTATTCCAGCTTGTTCCAATCTGCTGCTATGCTCTCCACCGCACTCATCTGTTCCCACCTGCCTGCTAGCCATTCAACCAACCTCCAAATTATTCCAGCTTGCTCCAGTCCTGCTGCTGAGCTCTCCACCGCACTCACCTGTTCCTGCCTGCCTGCCTGCTAGCCAATCAACCAACCTACCTGCTTGCCAGCCCTTCAACTTGCCCGCTTGTCAGCCCATCAACAACCTGCCTGCCTCCTAGACTACCTACAACTACCTACCTGCCTCCCCCCTGCCGCTTTGCCAGCCCATCACTCTCCTGACTGACTGCTCAACCTTCAACCTGCCTGCCTCCCAGCCCATCTACCTGCCAGCCCATCACTCTCCTGACTGCCAGCCC
Organism: Microcaecilia unicolor; assembly: GCF_901765095.1. NCBI lineage: Eukaryota > Metazoa > Chordata > Amphibia > Gymnophiona > Siphonopidae > Microcaecilia > Microcaecilia unicolor. The sequence goes on along the minus strand of NC_044034.1, from coordinate 633,223 downwards.
ATCTACCTCCCAGCCCATCTACCTACCTGCCCCCCAGCCCAGCAACCTACCTGCCTGCTTGCCCCCCATCAACCTACCTACCCGCCGCCAGCCCCTCTACCTACCACCCGTAAACACCTCAGTCACTACTTATGGCCCCCATACACATTCTCTTCCTTGCCCTGTCCCTTCCTAATCTTTTCCCCTTCCCCCCACCGCTGTATACCACACGAACTTACTGCCCATCCATGTCCTCTCCCGCCCTGCTCACTACTGAAATACCCCACCCACCCCCACCCCACACCACTTCACCATCTCTACTGTCCTCCTCCTCCTTCCTAGCTCTCAACCTTCAACACCTCCTTCCTGCCATAAACCCTTCCCCATTCCTCCTAAGCGCATCCCGTCTTCGTCGCCCTTCCTCCCCCACCCTCCTCCGCACTCTCTTGCTCCTCCTCCTGCTATCTACGGGAGACATCAATCCCAACCCTGGTCCCCCTCACCTGTCCTCATCCTATCCATGCAAACGTTTCCGTGATGTCTCCAATCTCATCTCTATCCCCCTCCTCGTGTGCCCTGTGGAACGCCCGCTCGGTCTGCAACAAACTTTCATTCACCCAAGATCTCTTCATCTCCAGTTCCCTTCAACTGTTCGCCTTAACTGAAACCTGGCTCACCCCTGACGACTCTGCCTCAGTCACGGCCCTTAGTCATGGAGGTTATCTTTTCTCTCATTCTCCCCACCCAGCTGGCCGCGGTGGCGGCGTCAGGTTACTACTTTTGCCCTCCTGCAACCTCTCCCCCTACCACAGTCTCACTGTTTCTCATCCTTTGAGGTTCACTCCATCCATCTAATCTACCCGCTGCCACTCAGAGTTGCAGTCATTTACCGCCCCCCCTGATAAGTCCCTCTCTTCCTTCCTCACCGACTTCGATGACTGGCTCTCCGTTTTTCTCGAGCCCTCATCCCCATCCCTCATTCTTCGAGACTAACATACACACTGATAACCCATCCGACTCATACGCTTCTCAGTTCTTCACTCTATCCTCCTCATTCAACCTCCAACTGAGTTCCACCACCCCTACTCACCAATCTGGCCACTGTCTTGACCTCGTCCTCTCCTCTACCTGCTCACCCTCCAATTTCTGCGCCTCAGCTCTTCCTCTCTCCGATCATCACCTGATCACCTTCACACTTCATCACCCTCCCCCTCAGTCCCGCCCAACACTAACCACTACTTCCAGGAATCTCCAGGCTGTCGACCCTCCCACCTTAGCCTCTAGTATCTCCAATCTCCTCCCTTCCATCATGTCTTCCGAGTCTGTTGACAACGCTGTCTCCACTTACAATGCCACTCTCTCCTCTGCTCTGGACACCCTTGCACCATCCATCTCCCGTCCCACAAGGCGCACTAATCCCCAGCCCTGGCTGACCCCTTGCACCCGTTACCTTCGCTCCTGCGCCCGATTGGCTGAACGCCTCTGGAGAAAATCTCGCACCCATACTGATTTTATTCATTACAAATTCATGCTATCCTCCTTCCAGTCCTCCCTATTCCTCACCAAACAAGACTATTACACCCAATTGACTAATTCCCTCAGCTCTAACCCTCGTCGTCTCTTCGCCACCCTTAACTCCCTCCTCAAAGTGCCCTCCGCTCCCACCCCCCTCACTCTCTCCTCAATCACTGGCTGACTACTTCCGCGACAAGGTGCAGAAAATCAACCTCGAATTCACCACCAAACCATCTCCTCCTCGTCACCCTATAACTAACTCCCTCAACCAACCAACCCAGGCCTCCTTCTCCTCGTTTCCTGATATCACCGAAGAGGAAACCGCCCATCTTCTTTCCTCCTCTAAATGCACCACCTGTTCCTCTGACCCCATCCCCACCAACTTACTTAACACCATCTCTCCTACTGTCACCCCCCCATCTGTCATATCCTCAACCTCTCTCTCTCCACTGCAACTGTCCCTGACACCTTCAAGCATGCTGTAGTCACACCACTCCTCAAAAAACCATCACTTGACCCTACCTGTCCCTCCAACTACTGCCCATTTCCCTCCTACCCTTCCTCTCCAAGATACTTGAACGCCGTTCACAGCCGTTGCCTTGATTTTCTCTCCTCTCATGCCATCCTCGATCCGCTTCAATCTGGCTTTCGCCTCTTACACTCGACAGAAACGGCGCTATCTAAAGTCTGCAATGACCTCTTCCTTACCAAATCCAAAGGCCACTACTCCATCCTCATCCTCCTCGACCTATCCGCCGCTTTTGACACTGTCAATCACAATTTACTTCTTGCCACACTGTCCTCATTTGGGTTCCAGGGCTGTGTCCTCTCCTGGTTCTCCTCATCTCTCCCACCGTACCTTCAGAGTACATTCTCATGGTTCTTCCTCCACCCCATCCCACTCTCTGTTGGAGTTCTTCAGGGATCTGTCCTTGGACCCCTTCTTTTTTTAATCTACACCTCTTCCCTGGGCTCCATGATCTCATCCCATGGTTTCCAATATCATCTTTATGCTGACGACACCCAGCTTTATCTCTCCACACCAGACATCACTGCGGAAACCCAGGACAAAGTATCGGCCTGCTTATCTGACAATGCTACCTGGATGTCCAACCGCCACCTGAAACTGAACATGGCCAAGACCGAGCTTATTGTCTTCCCACCCAAACCCACTTCTCCTCTCCCTCCACTCTCTATCTCAGTTGATAACACCCTCATCCTCCCCGTCTCATCTGCCCGCAACCTCGGAGTCATCTTCGACTCCTCCCTCTCCTTCTCTGCGCATATCCAGCAGATAGCCAAGACCTGTCGCTTCTTCCTCTATAACATTAGCAAAATTCACCCTTTCCTCTCTGAGCACACCACCCGAACTCTCGTTCACTCTCTCATTACCTCTCGCCTTGACTACTGCAACCTACTCCTCACTGGCCTCCCACTTAACCATCTACCCCCCCTGCAATCCGTTCAGAACTCTGCTGCACGTCTTATCTTCCGCCTAGACCGATATGCTCATATCACCCCTCTCCTCAAGTCACTTCACTGGCTTCCGATCAGGTACCGCATACAGTTCAAGCTTCTCCTGCTAACCTACAAATGCACTCAATCTGCAGCCCCTCCTTACCTCTCTACCCTCATCTCCCCTTACGTTCCTACCCGTAACCTCCGCTCTCAAGACAAATCACTCCTTTCAGTACCCTTCTCCACCACTGCCAACTCCAGGCTCCGCCCTTTCTGCCTCGCCTCACCCCATGCTTGGAATAAACTCCCTGAGCCCATACGCCAGGTCCCCTCCCTAACCATCTTCAAATCCTTGCTCAAAGCCCACCTCTTCAATTTCGCCTTCGGCACCTAACCACTATACCTCTATTCAGGAAATCTAGACTGCCCCAACTTGACATTTCGCTCTTTAGATTGTAAGCTCCTTTGAGCAGGGACTGTCCTTCTTTGTTAAACTGTACAGCACTGCGTAACCCTAGTAGCGCTCTAGAAACGTTAAGTAGTAGTAGTAGTACCTCTAGTGGCTCTGTAAATTTGACTTTTACAGACCCCCACAGTGACAAGAGGTTGGCTATCCAACCAGTAGTGGTTGGAAATGGAAGGAAGAGATAACTATTGGAGGAAAACTGCTGGTATAAATACCCAACCCAGTTTCAAATCTCATGTCTTTGACCCCTGCTTCCCTGACCATTGTACCACAGAGTGAGGAGAACACAGTCTTTGGCCAGTGTAACGATTGCAACTGGAGAGAGAAGTACTGGAGAGCAGTAACAGTTTTCCTTGTCATGGAATGTAATACAGGAGCTACAAGTAGATTAGCACGTATTCCATTACAGGGGAAATATGTGGTAATTACACTTTTAAAAACAGGAACTGTATGGGTGCAGTAATAATTGACCCTGGACTTAGTCCACCAGCATGCTGCAGAAGTAAATCTATTCAGATTGTGGGACTACAGGTGATGAATAAAAGGGTTAAATATCTGTTCATAAGCAGGATTGTGGGTGAAATGCAATGCTGCCCCTTCCTCCTAAGTGATCTGAATATATTTTCCAACCCTTTAAACTTTCTGAACACCCCTATTTATAAACATTGCTATTTGGGAAATCCAGTCTCTTAAGGGGTAGTTGTGTTTCTGCCAGACTAGTTCATGACCTGACCTGCTTAAATAAATTTGATTCGCTTCACAGAGACAATAAACAAAAGGACATCCAGCAGGGGTCAATGTGGAACTGCCCAAAACCATCAAGTTGCTTTCCGCACAATGGCTGGCTGGCTGTCAGGGCGCTTACTTTAGTAACATAGTAAATAACGGCAGATAAAGGCCTGAATTGTCCATCCAGTCTGCCCAACGTAAAGTCTAGGGCAGTAGTGTACAAACAAATAAAATCTTATTCAATTTCTGCAGCAGTTTTTTGTGTGAAATTTTTACCTAGAAAATCAGAAACTGCAACAGACTTGGGGTCAGTCAATTCAAATGCAAAAAAATTAAAGAGTTTTTCATCCCTCCACCCCCCCCCCCCCCCCATTGAATGCCTGATAACTGGATATCTGGCGATATTCGGTGGGGGATAGCCGGCTATCTCAGGTAGTATAACTGGATATCTGAAGATTTTCAGCCGCACTTTAGCAGCTATATCTGGCCGCGTGAATACATAGGATATCTTTGGCTAGTTTGAACATAACTGGCTAAGTCTGAATATCAACATAGCCAGTTATATTCAAACCAGCCAAAAATTAACCGGATATTCAATGCCGATCACTGGAAACAGCCCGGCATTGAATATCTGGCCCCTTCAAAAGTGACAAAACCAGCAGCATAACAGCCCATCAACGGTGACAAGACAAAAAGCATTTAAACCTGTACTCCTGACCTCAGAAACACAAAGGATTTGAAACATTCACTACTATCACCTTCTACAATGCCACTAGATGTACATATAAGAGACAGCCTCGGTTCCCCTAAACTTGCAATCCAGCTGAAGCAAAGGAAGAGAATGTATTTTTTATAGAAACTTAGCTAAGATTTAAAAGCAGGCTCAGGATGGGCTGGAGTGAGCTTGGACGGTAACTCCAAAGTTGGGAAGTAAGACCAGCGCTAGGCAGACTTCTATAGTCTGTTCAGAAAATGGCTAAGACAAGTCAGATCAAGTCTGTGGATTTTATATCACATTTATATCATATATCTCTATGGGTGACGGGAAGACATCTTAAGATTGAAATTAGAGACTAAAATGTTGTTAATTAGAAAGTGTGGATTGTTGGTTTAATCATGAATCAATAATGAATGTGACTATACTGAAGCCATAATAACAAAACTACGCTTAAGACTATTAGCATGGTGTCTTGATATTGTGGCACCATATAGAACTGTCTATATGTGCTAGGCATGGTAACATATAGAACTGCCTATATGTGCTAGGCATGGTAACATAAAGAACTGTCTATATGTGCTAGGCATGGTAACATATAGAACTGCCTATATGTGCTAGGCATGGTAACATATAGAACTGCCTATATGTGCTAGGCATGTAACATAAAGAACTGCATATATGTGAGGTTTTCCTTGGTTCTTTTTCTTTTAAGAGAGCAAATGAGACATACAGGTGACGTCAGATAAGAAGAATGGGATTTGGCACTGAATTCTTGCTGAAATTTGATGAAGAAAGGTTGATCTGGGAGTCATCAGCATAAAGATGGTACTAAGAGTTATGAGAGAAGATTAGAGCACCAAGGGAGCAAGTGTACACAAGTACATCCTGTCCCAGTATTGCCACACTGGGACAGACCATTGGTCCATCAAGCGTCCTGTTTCCAACAGTGGCCAATACAGGTCACAAATACCTGGCAAGATCTCAAAAAAAGTTCAATACATTTTATGCTGCTTATCCCAGAAATAAGCAGTAGACTTTCCTCAAGTCATTTTAATAATGGTCCAGGAAAGAATGTTGAAGTACACCAACTTATAGTGGAATTAGTAGAGAAAGAACCATGAGAGGAATGAGAGAGGTAAGAAGAAAACCAACACAGAGCAGAGTCCTGAAATCCAACTGAGTAAAGTGTCTAAAGGAGCAGATGTAATCAACAGAGTCAAAATCAGGGGACAGAACCAGGAGGCTTGAAACTCTATCGACTAGCAATTACAAGGACCAAAATAAGTGTTGGCAGGTGCATTTTCCATGGCTTAGGAACTGAAAACTTTGGGAAATCTTGCCTCACCAATCTGCTGCATTTCTTTGAAGGAGTGAACAAACATGTGGATAAAGGTGAGCCAGTTGATATTGTGTATCTGGATTTTCAGAAGACGTGTGACAAACTACCTCATGAAATACTCCAGAGGAAACTGGAGAGTTATGGGATAGGAGGTAGTGTTCTATCGTGGATTGTTTTCTCTACCGGACTAGGTGAACGCCTTTACGGTACTACTGTATGTAAGCCACATTGAGCCTGCAAATAGATGGGAAAGTGTGGGATACAAATGTAACCAATTAAAAAAACAATTAAAAGATAGAAAACAGAGAGTAGGGTTAAATGGTCAGTATTCTCAATGGAGAAGGGTAGTTAGTGGGGTTCCCCAGGGGTCTGTGCTGGGACCGCTGCTTTTTAACGTATTTATAAATGACTATAGATGGGAGTAACTAGTGAGGTAATTAAATTTGCTGAAGTTATTCAAAGTCATTAAATCGTGGGAGGATTGTGAAAAATTACAAGAGGACCTTACGATACTGGGAGACTGGGCATCTAAATAGCAAATGACGTTGTAAAATGCTGACTGTTTGTTTCATTACCTTGTTGAATACATCATCAGCCTGAACTTTTCAACAGAGGGCAGGGGGGAGGGGGTTTTGAAAACAGAAAATCTGGATGACAAAAGGCATTATTATGGACGCAATGAATGTATGGTTCTCTATGACTATTAATGTATTCATCTTATTGGCTGTATTTTCCTTGAAGTGCAAGATTCCACATTAGGAGTCACAGACCAAGAAAGGGATCTAAATGTCGTCGTTGATGATAGGTTGAAACCTTCTGCTCAGTGTGCTGCTGCGGCTAAGAAAGTAAATAGAATGTTAGGTATTATTAGGAAAGGAATGGAAAACTACTACTACTACTACTACTACTTATCATTTCTATAGCACTACTAGACGTACGCAGCGCTGTACACTTGAACATGAAGGGACAGTCCCTGCTCGACAAAGCTTACAATCTAATTAGGACAGACAAACAGGACAAACAAGAGATAAGGGAATATTAAAGTGAGGATGATAAAATAAGAGTTCTGAACAAGTGAACAAGGGTTAGGAGTTAAAAGCAGCATCAAAAAGGTGGGCTTTTAGCTTAGATTTGAAGACGGCCAGAGATGGAGCTTGACGTACCAGCTCAGGAAGTCTATTCCAGGCATATGGTGCAGCAAGATAAAAGGAACGGAGTCTGGAGTTAGCAGTGGAGGAGAAGGGTGCAGATAAGAGAGATTACCCAGTGAACGGAGTTCCCGGGGAGGAATGTAGGGAGAGATGAGAGTGGAGAGGTACTGAGGAGCTGCAGCGTGAATGCACTTTCAGTAAGAGGAGTTTGAACTGTATGCAGAAACGGATAGGAAGCCAGTGAAGTGACTTGAAGAGAGGGCTAATATGAGCATAACGACCCTGGGGTAATATTAGTCGTGCAGCAGAATTTTGAACAGATTGAAGAGGAGAGAGATGGCTAAGTGGGAGACCTGTGAGAAGCAAGTTGCAATAGTCTAAGTGAGAGGTGATAAGAGCGTGGATGAGGGTTCTGGTAGTGTGCTCAGAAAGGAAAGGGCGAATTTTGCTGATATTATAGAGAAAGAAACGACAGGTTTTAGCAGTCTGTTGAATATGTGCAGAGAAGGAGAGGGAGGAGTCGAAGATGACCCCAAGGTTACGAGCTGATGAGACAGGAAGGATGAGAGTGTTATCCACAGAAATAGAGAATGGGGGAGGAGGAGAGGATGGTTTAGGGGGAAAGATAAGAAGCCCAGTCTTGGTCATGTTTAGTTTCAGATGGCGCTGAGACATCCAGGCAGCAATGTCAGATAGGCAAAAATCCAGACAAAAATGAGGATGTTATAATGCCTATGTATCGCTCCATGGTGCGACTGCACCTCGAATATTGTGTTCAATTCTGGTCACCGCATCTCAAAAAAGATATAGTAGAATTAGAAAAGGTACAGAGAAGGGCGACAAAAATGATAAAGGGGATGGGACGACTTTCCTATGAGGAAAGGCTGAAGCGTCTAGGGCTCTTCAGCTTACAGAAGAGACGGCTGAGGGGAGATATGATAGAGGTCTATAAAATAATGATTGGAGTGGAACGGGTAGACGTGAATTGTTTGTTTACTCTTTCCAAACATACTAGAACTAGGGGGCATGCGATGAAGCTACAAAGTAGTAAATTTAATATAAATTGGAGAAAATATTTCTTCACTCAACATGTAATTCAACTCTGGAATTTGTTGCCAGAGAATGTGGTAAAGGCAGTTAGCTTAATGGGGTTTAAAAAGGGTCTGGGAGGATTCCTAAAGGAAAAGTCCATAGACCATTATTAAATTGACGAGAAAATCCACTGCTTATTTCTGGGATAAGCATCATAAAATGTTTTGAGCTTTTCTGGGATCTTGCCAGGTATTTGTGACCTGGATTGGCCACTGTTGAAAACAGGATATTATTATTATTATTAATAGCATTTGTATAGCGCTACCAGACGCACGCAGCGCTGAACACCTGACACAGAGAGACAATCCCTGTTCAACAGAGCTTACAATCTAAAAATACAGACAGACAAGACAATTAAGGGTGAGGGAAGTACTGGGTGAGAAGGAACAAGGGGAGGGCAATTGAGCAGAGGCTAGGAGCCAAAAGCAGTGCTGAAAAGGTGGGTTTTCAACATAGATTTGAAAACAGGTAGAGATGGAGCTAACGTACAGGGAGATTTGTCCAGTGAGCGGAGTTCATGAGGAGGAATGCAGGGAGAGATGAGAGTGGAGAGGTAATGGGGGGCAGCAGAATGGATGCATTTAAAGGTCAGTATGAGAAGTTTGAACTGTATGCGGAAGCGGACAGGGAGTCAGTGAAGTGACTTGAGGAGTGGGCTAGTGTGGGTATAACGATTTTGGCGGAAAATAAGTCATGCTGCAGAATTTTGGACAGACTGGAGAGGAGAGAGATGGCTGAGTGGATACTGGGCTTGATGGACCTTTGGCCTGTCCCAGTGTGGTAATACTTCTGTACTTATGAGTTCAGAAAACAAAACACAGACTGGATCACATCTAGAATATTTAGAGATGAAAGAAAGTCAAAAGAGCAGGGTGAACAGAAAAATGCAACACTCAGAAACATTCCAGAACAGAAAGTGCCTGAGGTGTTCACTACATTCAAAATTGTGTTTCCCACAGAGAACATATGAAGAATATATTATCTACATGAGAAAAGTATGATTTAAAGACTCATGTAGAAATATGAGCTGAAACTCACAAGTGCTGCTTAATCATATCAGACCTTACAGGCAGAGGCTTCTAGGCAAACACAAGCCACTACTCATTAAAGACCCCCAGAAATGCCATCCATCCCTTGCATTTTTCCCTTCCTCCTGACAAAATTTCCACGGAGAGTATCAATCACAATTTCGGTTCTGCTTTGGGGAGGGGGATGGTAAAGCTGAAGAACTCACTTCACAGGCTGACCTATAATCATCAAACATGAGAGGGAAACCACCCCAGCAGAAAAATCAAAATAATTCCTCTTGAAACAGGAGAAGTAAAGAAATACAAGGAAAATCTTCTGAGAGCAGCACCAGGAAGAGGAAGAGCGTCTCCATGGCCCAGAGAGGGGCTTTGTCCATCTTCCTCCTCCTCTCCGTTTCATGTGGTCTTCCATTTACATTGTGAATGACTTCCAGATGTGTAGGATGGGTCAGCTGGCAAGGGAAAGGCGTGTTCTCAGACAGGCATCATGCCAAGGATTGCAGCCTGTTTACAAACAGATAAACATCAAGAGTTAAAGAGGAAAAATTACAGACGTGGTTTGGATTTTCCATCTGTAAGGCTGAAGCAGGAGGAGGGTTGGAGGGTAGTGAAGGGGCCATAGATGACTCATAAGCTGTCAAACGGTGGCCCCAGGCCAAGCAGATCGGGGCAGCGGCTGTTTCTTTCTCCTTCATGTCTTGGCTAGAAACATTCCCAGGCTATGAACCCGTCATCTGGCGCGTGTGTGACGCCAGGCCAGCCCTGGGCAGCAAATTTCATCAGACTGCTTCTTCCTGTACATTCTGAAGACATTCAAAGCACTAACATTTCCTTAAAACTGTGTCCATGGGGATTTTAAAAAATGCTGTTTCTTTGTAATTCACAGACTTCTCTCTTGAGACTGAGGTAACTTTTCCCTGGTTCTATTCATTCTTTCTTTGCTCCCTCATGCACCCATCCTAGTTCCTGTTACTCTCACGTGGACTTAAGACAGTGACAGGAGGGGATGTCGTATAAAACCTTTATTATTTCTGCAATCACACCTGGTATTTATAAGACTCTACTGCCTAGCAATTTCAAGCACCAAAATAAGTAAAGGATTGCTTTCAAAAGAGTTGGCAGCTGCATTCTCCAAGGCTTAGGAAGATTCCCAAAGAATAAAAATACTCATCTCCTAAGCCATGTCTGTATTATCACTGACCAGAAAATACAGTCAAAATATGGATGCTTACATGAGAAGTGTTTAGAAGACTAGTTCAGAAGGGCGCTTATAGATTTCGTTTTAAGAAATGTTCACACACATAGGAGCACCTTCAATATTGAACTAACTTTGTCCAGGGAGAGGTCATTTCCATTGGGTTTAGCAACCCCAATAAGTTTTAAAAGTTGGCTCCTATGTATGCCGATGTTGTTTTTAAAAGGAGTGCTCTTTAGCTGACTGCCTAAATTTATCCCTTGTTTTTAGTCAAAATTAGGAGGCTAAGGCATGAGAGTAATATAGTTTATTGTGTTGTACTCCGCACCTGCAGGAGAGCGTTTACACGCGGAGATACGTATAATGTTGTTGTTGCAGCCTACGACCATCAATATCCTTGTTGAGACAATCTACATGACTGCATACTGTCATTGCTGCTTGTGTGACCCCTGACGCAGGCACTGTGCGCCGAAACACGGCCCGTGTCGGGTCTTGTTGAAGACCATTTTATAAAGGTGTATGATTAAAGGAACTGTGTCCCTATTTTTGAGGCGCCTGGTACTTTATTTTTGCTTATAGGACCTTTGTTTGTACTTTGCTCCCTCTCTTTGCTGTACTAGTAATATAGTAAATACCACCAGATACAGACCTGCATGGTCCATCCGTGGCCAGAGATCTATCTGGCACTTTCCCAGGGTTTCATTTCTTCCAGATTAAACACTGTGCGGTAATGTGAAGGTGGGTGGGCCCGAAACCCAGTTAAGACAGAGCCACATAGTGGTTGCATGCAGTGCCGTAGTGAGGGTGCCTGACACCTGGGGCGGGTCGCTGCTGCGCACCCCCCCCCCCGGGAGCAGGGCACGACGCCCCCTCCCCCCAAAACGCACCCTACCTTTCAGCGGGGGGCAGGCGGGAGGGCCAATCCACCCCCAGTGCACGTCACTGGGAGCTGCGTCGGCTCTGCTGCTTTCTCTGCCCCGGAACAGGAAGTAACCTGTTCCGGGGCAGAAAGAGCAGGGAACCAGCGAGCCGACATCCCCCCCAGCGCGTGCACCCGGGGAGGACCGCCCCACCGCCCCCCACTTCCTACGCCACTGGTTGCATGTAAAGGAAAATAATGTTTATTAAATCTGTTAGGTCAGGGGTCCTATTCCATTCACGGGTAGGAGAAAAAAAGCAACATAAAACCAGTCCATAACGATAACAACGTCCAAGTGTGGCCTGCTCCTGCAGGGCCACTGGATACCTTATTGCCTCTCAGCACACCAGCACACTTTACATATCCCTAGATTGGTTCTCCAAAGTTACCAGGGTAGTCTCTAGCAATTACTCAGGTCAAAGTACAAAATCTGCAACATTCCAAGTGGAGCTTGGCCTACCTGACTGTAGCAGGTGAAATTCACATAAAAGTGGTGAAGCACATGCCATGGAGCACCACTGCTTCCCTCTGGGCATCCTTACCCTGGCTGTTCCCCTAGTTCCTGCTCTCCTAGCTCACCCCTCCCTTGGGTGGGACTATGGACCTTAAGGTGGTTTCAGCAGTAGTCCGCCTGCCTCAGGGGTCAAAGAAATGTCCCAACTTCCTTCTTACATATTTCAGGAAAAATAATAATAAATCATACAGAAGATAAGTCTTCAATAAATCATCTGCGCAATCACAGAGAATAAATCACCACTGTCTCAATGGACTGCGGATTGGCCCATCCATTTTACCAAGGTTCCATGTGAGGCCTAAGAGCAACCTTTCCTAGATTCAATAATGCTTTGTAAACTGTGGCCAACAGCTTCTGCTTAGAGACTTAGAAACAGAGAAAAAGTAAAGACTATATGGCCTGTCCAGTCTGACCATCCATACCATCTACCATCCCTTCCTCTCCCTTAGAGATCCTATGTACCTGTCCTATAAGAACATAAGAACATGTGTTGCCATACTGGGACAGACCAAAGTTCAATCAAGCCCAGCATCCTGTTTCCAACAATGATCAATCCAGGTTACAAGTACCTAGCAAGATCCCCAAAAAGTACAATACATTTTGTGCTGCTTATCCTAGAAATAAGCAAGTTCCTGGAGGAAAAGTCCTTAGTTTGCTATTGAGACAGACATGGGAAGCAACTGCTTGCACTGGAATTTGTACCATGGAGTGTTGCCATGATTTGGGTTTCTGACAGGTACTTGTGACCTGGCTTGGCCACTGCTGGAAACAGGATTCTGGGCTAGAAGGACCACTGATCTGACCCAATATGGCTACTCCTATGTTCTAAGCAGTGGATTTTTCCCAAGTCCATTTTAATACTGGCTTATGGACTTTTCTTTTAGGAAGCTAGCCAAATCTTTTGTAAACCCCACTAAGCTAATTGCTTTTGCTACATTCTCTGGCAACAAATTCCAGAATTTAATTACACGTTGAGTGAAGAAATATTTTCTCAGATTGATTTTAAATTTACTACTTTGTAGCTTCATTGCGTGCCCCCTAGTCCTAGTATTTTTAGAAACAGTAAACAAAAGATTCACATCTACCTGGTCCACTCCACTCATTATTTTATAGGCCTCTATCATATCTTCCCTCAGCGGTCTCTTCTCCAAGCTGAAGAACCCTAGACGCTTTAGCCTATCTTTATAGGGAAGTCGTCCCATCCCCTTTATCATTTTTGTCGCCCTTCTCTGTACCTTTTCTAATTCCACTATATCTTTTTTGAGATGCGTTGACTAGAATTGCACACAGTATTCGAGGTGCGGTCGCACCATGGAGTGATATTACAAAGGTGGGGGGAAAAGGGGGTGGTGGTTGGGAGGCGAGGATAGGGGAGGGCAGACTTATACGGTCTGTACCAGAGCCGGTGATGGGAGGCGGGACTGGTGGTTGGGAGGCGGGAAATACTGCTGGGCAGACTTATATGGTCTGTGCCCTGAAAAGGACAGGTACAAATTCAAGGTAAGGTATACACATATGAGTTTGTCTTGGGCAGACTGGATGGACCATGCAGGTCTTTTTCTGCCGTCATCTACTATGTTACTATCCCTTTCCTAATAATACCTAACATTCTATTTGCTTTATTAGCCACCGTCGCAAGCTTTCTTAAATTCAGATACATTTTTCGTCTCATACACCTTCATCAGGAAGCTGTTCCATGAAGAAGTATTTCCTCAGGTTACTTCTGGGTCTATACCCTTTCACCTTCATCCTACGCCCCCTCATTCAAGAGCTTCCTTTCAATTGAAAAAAACTCATCTCCTGTGCATTTATGCCACGTAGGTATTTAAACTTCTATGTCATATTTTCTCTCTACCGCCTTTCTTCCAAAGTATATGTATTGAGATGTTTAAGTATGTTCCCATATGCTTTATGACAAAGACCACTGACCACTTTAGTAGCTGCTTTCTGGACCAGCTCCATCTTCTTTATACTGTCACAACTGTCACTAGTTCCTTGATCGTGAGCCCTTGAGCCCAGGCCGCAAACAGGAAGGGAATCTAGGGAAGGCCTGGGGTGGACCGAACCACAACTAATACAATTAACAGACCACAGGGTACTCACCCAGGACTCCAGGCTCCCGAGAAGAGGTGCAGAACCCCTCAAAGGATAGGGAATTACAGTACACGATCGGCCTACACCAACAGGCTAGGCAGCACCCAGCTACTGGATACGGAGCCACAGGAACCAGCTGGCCACCACAGGTACTACACGGTTGTCGCAGAGACACAGATACCAGAACAGCTTCACCAGTCTTCACCTGCACTTAGCCACTGTCCCCCAGGAGTTGAGCCCCTGGGTTCAGGCGGCCGGCAGGACTTAGAGTTAACAGAAGCAGCAGTAGCATCAGGCAAAGCTGAACCAGACTGACAGGTAAGGCAGACCAGGCAGAATCCAGCCCTGCCGGGAAAAGAGTCCTGAGCAACAGGAGTACTAGCCACAACTCAGACTTCAAAGCACAGATAACCCACACACAGCACAGAGACAGAGGGGTTAACACAGCACACTAACCCCAGGACACCACCCAGCTGCGGGGGGGGGGGGGGGGCAATTAACCCCACGCTGAGACAAACACATACAACGGAACACAGAATAAATGCTGACAAGCCAACACCACGAGGGAGGGAACAGATCCCTCCCGCACACAGAGCAAGCTCTCAGGGAAAAAGATAGATAAGAAGCTCCAGTAGGAAAGTCCTAAACGCTAAAGCAGCGCTTACCTGAAACTGCAGGTAAAAATAGCTCCTGGATACCTACGTCAGTAACTGCAGACTTCAGCTACCACCCAGCTGACCAATAGCAAGCAAGTCCCACCCAGCTACCCTAGCAGAGAGATCTCTAGCCCCTCCCTAGCCCTAGCAGAGTGGGTACCAGCCTCTCCTCAGGTTGCTTAGCAAAACATAGCAGAAACATAACATATACCTTTTTGAAGGTGTGGTCTCCAGAATTCTACAAAATATTCTAAATGAGGTCTTACCAGAGTTTTATACAGGGGCATCATCATCTCCTTTTTCATACTGGCCATTCCTCTCCCTATGCTCCCAAGCATCCTTCTAGCTTTTGCCACTGCCTTTTCTACCCGTTTGGCCACCTTAAGATTATCATATACGATCACACTCAAGTCTCGGCCCTGTTTTGTGCACAAAAGTTCTTCACCCCCTAAACTGTACCGTTCCCTCAGGTTTTCACAGCCCAAATGAATGACCCTGCATTTTTTTTAGCATTAAATCTAAACTGCCAAATTCCAGACCATTCCTCTAGCTTCACTAAGTCCTTCATCATGTTATCCACACCATCAGGGGTGTCTACATTATTGCAGATTTTGGTATCATCCGCAAAGAGGCAAACCTTGCCAGACAGCCCTTCAGCAATATCGCTTACAAAAATGTTAAAAAGAACCGGCCCAAGAACTGAACCTTGTGGCACACCACAGGTAACATTCCTTCCTTCAGAATCAGCTCCATTTAACACTGTCGCCTTCCACTCAACCAGTTCCTAACCCAGGCTCTTTTAGGGCCCATACCGAGAGCACTCAGTTTATTTATGTTTCAATAATTTTTATTAAGTAGATCACAGTAAACATATCTAAACAGTGCTAAACTTCCACTTCGCTTTATAAACTAGTTAACATATCTGCACTCGCAAGCACAATGGTGACATCTATAGATCCACTTATCTCTCCAGTGACTTTTACATTTTCATCCCCTTCCCTCCCTCCTCCCCCCTCTCCCCTCTCCCCCCCTGCCCATTTACTAACACAGACTCTTATTTCACAGATCCCATACTCTGAATGCTCAAAGCGCCAGTCACATGTTCATTATGTGCCCCTTGGCCTGAGATGTCAGCGTAAGCCAATGTCACGTCCGTGGCCGTGACAACCCTCAGACTTACCCTGTTTCTGGGAGTCAGTGTCTGTGCTGGCTTCTGCTTGTCTCTGTGTCTGTGTCTGTCTTAGGTTCTCTCTGGCTCTGTGTGCTGATTGCCTTACTGAACCTCACCTGTGTGGGCTTTGCCTCTTCCAGGATGGCTGCCGCCTCCTCCTCTTTGCCAGTATCCAAGATGGCTCCCGCTGTTCCTTCCTATGGGCTGACTGCTCTGTGTGTCAAGCCTCTGTTTGGTTGCAAGGTGATTGCTGCAGCTGTGGCTCTGGTGTTGAAGGGCTTTATTAATCACTTGGAGACTACAGTCCTGGCCTTTGCATCTCATCTAAAGGTCCTGGTGTATAGAGTGCTCTGTACACGGTTTCAGTGTTTGCTCTGTGTGAGTTTCTATGTTTGTCTAGCTAGCTTAGGCACCGTGTGGCTTGTTAGCCTGTGTATAGCTTTGCCAGTTCTCTGTGTTTGTTCCTAGTGTTAGACTAGCCAGCTTTGGCACCGTGTGGCTTGTTAGCCTGTGTATAGCTTTGCTAGTTCTCTGTGTTTGTTCCTAATATTAGACTAGCCAGCTTAGGCACCATGTGGCTTGTAGCCTGTGTATAGCTTTGCTAGTTCTCTGTGTTTGTTCCTAGTGTTAGACTAGCCAGCTTAGGCACCGTGTGGCTTGTTAGCCTGTGTATAGCTTTGCTAGTTCTCTGTGTTTGTTCCTAGCATTAGACTAGCCAGCTTAGGCACCGTGTGGCTTGTTAGCCTGTGTATAGCTTTGCTAGTTCTCTGTGTTTGTTCCTAATATTAGACTAGCCAGCTTAGGCACCGTGTGGCTTGTAGCCTGTGTATAGCTTTGCTAGTTCTCTGTGTTTGTTCCTAGTGTTAGACTAGCCAGCTTAGGCACCGTGTGGCTTGTTAGCCTGTGTATAGCTTTGCTAGTTCTCTGTGTTTGTTCCTAGCATTAGACTAGCCAGCTTAGGCACCGTGTGGCTTGTTAGCCTGTGTATAGCTTTGCTAGTTCTCTGTGTTTGTTCCTAATATTAGACTAGCCAGTTTAGGCACCGTGTGGCTTGTAGCCTGTGTATAGCTTTGCTAGTTCTCTGTATTTGTTCCTAGTGTTAGACTAGCCAGCTTAGGCACCGTGTGGCTTGTTAGCCTGTGTATAGCTTTGCTAGTTCTCTGTGTTTGTTCCTAGCATTAGACTAGCCAGCTTAGGCACCGTGTGGCTTGTTAGCCTGTGTATAGCTTTGCTAGTTCTCTGTGTTTGTTCCTAATATTAGACTAGCCAGTTTAGGCACCGTGTGGCTTGTAGCCTGTGTATCGCTTTGCTAGTGCTCTGTGTTTGTTTCCAGTGTATGACTTGTTAGCTTGGGCACAGCGTTGTTGTTAGCTGGTGTATAGCTCTACAAGTCTCCTGAGTTTGCTCTGTGTATGTTTCCAGTGTATGACTTGTTAGCTTGGGCACAGCTTTGTTGTTAGGTGGTGTATAGCTGTACTAAATCTCCTGAGTTTGCTCTGTGTATGTTTCTTGTGTATGACTGGTTTGCCTGGGTATAGCGTTCCTATTAGCCTGGGTACAGTTTACTAGTCATTGTGTTGAAACCTGCCGACTGCCAGAACCCGGACAGTCTCTACCTGTCTGCCTTGCCTTCGCCTAGGTGCCAGGGGGCACTCCTGGATCTTCATTCCTGCTGTTCCTGCTTGCAAGTTCCAGTTCCGGGTTTTCCTGTAAGTCCTACCGGCTGCCAGAACCTGAGGGCTCCACCCTCGGGGAAAGGTGGTCAAGCGTAGGTGAAGCCTAGGTCCAGTGTGTTCCAGTCCAGCGGGTTCCGGTCCCGTGGGTTCCGCTCCAGTGTGTTCCAGTCCAGTGGGGCCACTCCAGTGTGTTCCAGTCCAGTGGGCCCCACTCCAGTGCGCACCCGTCCGGTGCGTTCCAGTTCCGAGTATTCCTGTGTAGAACTCCAGTCCGGGGTTCCGGTCCAGTTTTGTGTCATCTCTACCTTGGAGGTGATCTTGCCTGCCACTGCCGCTCCACGGTAGTGGCCTACGGACTCACAAACCCAGTGCTCCCGGGGAAGAAGCCTGACAGTATGCCAAGGTCCTCGAGCACGCGACAGCCAAAATGGGGTCCAACAGGCCCAAAACATCCGAACAACAGGGGGTCGTTGAGTTCTCAATCTCGTTCTCTCAGTGCGCAACAAATGGATCATCTGCCCTCTCCACTGAGCTACTGTGGGGCCCTCCGCACTCAGTTTATTTATTAGTTGTCTATGTGGAATCATGTCAAAGGCTTTGCTAAAATCTAAATACACCACATCTAGCGCCTCCCCTTGATCCAGATTTCTGGTCACTCAAAGAAGTTAATCAGATCTGTCTGACAAGACCTGCTTCTAGTGAAACCAAGTTGCCTTGGGTCCTGTATTCCAGTGTTTCCCAAGTACAGTCCTGGAGTACTCCTTGCCAGTCAGGTTTTTAGGATATCCACAATAAATATACATGAACTGGATTTACATACACTGCCTCCATTATATGCAACTCTCTTTCATGAATATTCAAAAATGAGGACGTTAGGTTATAATGCCTTATTTTCTTCCTTTGGGTCCTTTTTCCTTTCTTTGAAGGACAATCTTTTGGCTGTAATGGCCTCTTTTACTTTACCTTTTAACCATTCAGGCTGATGTTTTCTCTTCTTTCCACCTTTGCAAATACGAGGAATGGAACTGGACTGGGCTTCCAAGATGGTATTTTTGAATAATGTCCACGCCTGATTTAGTGTCCTAACCTTTGCAGCCGATCCTTTCAGTTTCCTTTTAACCATTTTCCTCATTTTATTATAGTCGCCCTTTCGAAAATTAAATACAACCTACAGTAGATTTCCTTTGTGGGTTCACCCCAGATAGTTGCTCAAACTTGATCATGTTATAATCACTGTTTCCCAGGGGACCCAACACCACCACCTCTCACACTATGCCCTGCATGCCACCAAGGACCAGATCCAAAATGGCCCCCCCTTGCATTGGTTCCTGGACCAGCTGCTCCGAAAAACAGTCATTTTATCTCCCTGGCACTCCCTGATGTAACATTTATCCAGTCAATATCAGGGTAATTGAAATCACCCATTATTAAAGCATTGCCCAATTTTGCCAGCTTTCCTAAACTCTGCAAACATTTCTTCATCCGTCTGTTCTCGTTCTGTCCCAGCGGATGGTAATACAGCCCTACAAGATTAGTCCTTCCCTTCACACATATAATCTATCCATAATGATTACATGCTGCTATGTGTTATGTAGAACTAGTAAAAAAGGCCCGTTTCTGACACAAATGAAACGGGCGCTAGCAAGGTTTTCCTCGGAGTGTGTATGTTTGGGAGAGTGTATGTGAGAGTGAGTGTTTGAGAGTCAAAGTGAAAGTGTGAGTCCAATCCATGCTCCTCTGTCACCTGGCCCCTCCATTCATCCCTATCCAGCAATTCCGCTGTCTCCCTGAGGCCTGCCCTGCAATCCATATGCATCCATGGCCATCTGTCCCCTCCATTCATCCCTATCCAGCAATTCCCCTCGCCCTGAGTCCTGCCCTTCCAATCCATGCCCCTTTGTCACCTGGCCCCTCCATTTTTCCCTATCCAGCATTTCCCCTCTCTGCCTGAGGCCTGCCCTGCAATCCATATCCATCCATGCCCATCTGTCCCCTCCATTCATCCCTATCCAGCAATTCCCCTCTCCCTGAGTCCTGCCCTTCCAATCCATGGCCATCCATGCTCCTCTGTCACCTGGCCCCTCCATTCATCCCTATCCAGCAATTCCCCTCTCTGCCTGAGGCCTGCCCTGCAATCCATATGCACCCATGCCCATCTGTGCCCTCCATTCATCCCTATCCAGCAATTCCCCTCTCCCTGAGTCCTGCCCTTCCAATCCATGCCCATCCATGCTCATCTGTCACCTGGCCCCTCCATTTTTCCCTATCCAGCATTTCCCCTCTCTGCCTGAGGCCTGCCCTGCAATCCATATGCATTCATGGCCATCTGTCCCCTCCATTCATCCCTATCCAGCAATTCCCCTCTCCCTGAGTCCTGCCCTTCCAATCCATGCCCATCCATGCTCCTTTGTCACCTGGCCCCTCCATTTTTCCCTATCCAGCATTTCCCCTCTCTGCCTGAGGCCTGTCCTGCAATCCATATCCATCCATGGCCATCTGTCCCCTCCATTCATCCCTATCCAGCAATTCCCCTCTCCCTGAGTCCTGGCCTTCCAATCCATGCTCCTCTTTCACCTGGCCCCTCCATTCATCTGTATCCAGCAATTCCCCTCTCTGCCTGAGGCCTGCCCTGCAATCCATATGCATCCATGCCCATCTGTGCCCTCCATTCATCCCTATCCAGCAATTCCCCTCTCCCTGAGTCCTGCCCTTCCAATCCATGCTCCTTTGTCACCTGGCCCCTCCATTTTTCCCTATCCAGCATTTCCCCTCTCTGCCTGAGGCCTGCCCTGCAATCCATATGCATCCATGCCCATCTGTGCCCTCCATTCATCCCTATCCAGCAATTCCCCTCTCCCTGAGTCCTGCCCTTCCAATCCATGCCCATCCATGCTCATCTGTCACCTGGCCCCTCCATTTTTCCCTATCCAGCATTTCCCCTCTCTGCCTGAGGCCTGCCCTGCAATCCATATCCATCCATGCCCATCTGTCCCCTCCATTCATCCCTATTCAGCAATTCCCGTCTCCCTGAGTCCTGCCCTCCCAATCCATGCCCATCCATGCTCCTCTGTCCCCTGCCCCCTCCATTCATCCCTTTCCAGCAATTGCCCTCTCTCCCTGAGCCCTGCCCTCCCAATCCATGCCCATCCATGCTCCTCTGTCCCCTGCCGCCTCCATTCATCCTTTTCCAGCAAGTCCCCTGTCTCCCTTCCATGACCCCCCCTTGCATCCATGCTCCTCTCTCTCCCATGTCCCAGCCTGGGCCGCCCTCTTCTTTCCCCCCCCCTCGCATCCATGCTGTCGTTTCTCCCCTTGCCCTCCCGGTCCCATTGTTTTTCTTTTGTGGTCACCCTCTTCGCTCCCCCCAACATGGTTTTTTTTTTTTTTTCTTGTTTTTAAATTTACCTCCGTGGCGGTTCCGGCAGCGAAGCGTCAGGGAAGGAGGCGGTGCTCCCGACGTCTAGGTTTCCCTTCGCTGTGTTCCGCCTTCTTTTGACGTCATCCTTGACGTCAGAAGAAGGCGGAACACAGCGAAGGGAAGGCTAGACGTTGAGAGCGCCGCCTCCTTCCCTGACGCTTCGCTGCCGAGCGTTGCGATTGGATGAGTGTCATTGCTCCGCCCTCGACGTCATCACGTTTGACGCGTGGGCGGGGTAGACACAATGCGATCTCACCCCCTTCACTTTTGGCTAACAGAGGCTTCATTCGAACGTTGGAGGTGCGTTTTATATAGAGAGATGTTTATTTTATTTTACTCAATTCCCTCTTTAACATATAGAACCCCCCCCCCTCCAATTTGATCCTATCATTGTGATACAATTTGTACCCTGTTAACACAGTGTGCCATTGATTCTCCTCTTTCCACCAAGTCTCTGAGATGCCTAATATATCTACCTCATCATTTAGTGCTATATAGCCTAGCTCTCCCATCTTATTTTATCGGCATCCCCTGATCTCTTGAATCATAAAATCTTAGTCTTATTAGAATTTAATTTCAATTTATTCAGAGATGCCCAGTCTTGAATTCTAGATATCCCATAAGAACATAAGAATAGCTATAATGGGTCAGTCCAATGGTCCATCTATCCCAGTATCCTGCTTCCAATCCAACAGTGGCTAATCCAGGTCACAAGTACCTGGCAGAAACCCAAATAGTAGCAACATTCCATGCTACCAATCCCAGGAGAAACAGTGGCTTCCCCATGTCCATCTCAATAAACTATGGACTTTTCCTCCAGGAACTTGTCCAAACCTTTTATAAATCCAGATATGCTAACCGATGTTACCACATCTTCCAGCAACGAATTTCAAAGCTTAACTATTCTTTGAGTGAAAATATATTTCCTCCTATTTATTTTAAAAATATTTCCATATAACTTCCATGAGTGTCCCAAAGAGGGGCATAAACGAACGTGAACGCCCATCTCCATGGGTGTCTATGTCCGCGAACGGGTACGTGAAGGGGAGGGACAACTGTATTTTCGAAAACAATGGGCGCCCATCTTTTTTTTTGATAATACGGTTTGTGCCCGGCAAATGCATCGGATTTGTGCAGATTTGAGCTGGGCGGTTTCGTTTTTCAGCGATAAAGGAAACCGAAGGCCCCACTCAAAAACGAACAAATCCAAGGCATTGGGTCGTGGGAGGGGACAGGATTCGTAGTGCACTGGTCCCCCTCACATGCCAGGACACCAACCGGGCACCCTAGGGGGCACTTGTAACAATTAGAAAAAAAAATTAAATACCTCCCAAGTGCATAGCTCCCATCCCTTGGATGCTGAGCCCCTCAAATCCCCCCCAAAACCCACTGCCCACAACTGTATACCATTACCATAGCACTTATGGCTGAAGGGGGGCACCTACATGTGGGTACAGTGGGTTTTGGGGGCGGTTTGGAGGGCTCCCATTTACTACCACAAGTGTAACAGGTAGGGGGGATGGGCCTGGCTCCACCTGAGTGAAGTCCACTGCACCCACTAACAACTGCTCCAGGGACCTGCATACTGCTGTGATGGAGCTGGGTATGGCATTTGAGGCTGGCATACAGGCTGGAAAAAAAAGTTGTTAAAGTTGTTTTTTTTATGCTGGGAGGGGGTTAGTGACCACTGGGGGAGTCAGGGGTGATCATCCCTGATTCCCTTCGGAGGTCATATGGTCATTTAGGGCACTTTTTTGGGACTCATTCGTGAAAAAAAAGGGTCCAATAAAAATGAACCAAATTCGCGCTAAAAACACCTTTCTTTTTTCGATTATCGGCCGAAGGCACCCATCTCTCCTCGGCCGATAAACACGCCCGAGTCCCGCCTTCACCTTGTCTCCAACACGCCCCCATCAACTTTGCCAGTTTCCGCGACAGACTGCAGTTGAAGACGCCCAAAATCGGCTTTCGATTATACCGATTTGGGCACCTTTGCGAGATGGGCGCCTATCTAAATCAGACCTTGTGAAGTCTCCTCTACCGCCGCCCGTTTGGCGGCAGAACTGCATCAGGACTCCACAAACACGTCTCTTACAGGGCGTCGAATTCTATTTTGTAACCGTCTCTGATCAGGTCCAAGACCCACTGATCTGAGGAAATGTTGGCCCACTCCTCGGCAAAGAGGGAAAGACATCCTCCGATGACAGGACTCGAGGAGAGGGCCGGCGCGCCATCATTGAGAGGGTCGCCCCTGAACTCCAGACCTTGAGCCAGTGGCTGTGGAACGTTTGTCCGAGCGAAAGGAGTTCCTGCTGAAAACGGACACGAAAAGTGAACCCAGCAGAACGCCCCTGGTGGTACCTTCGCGCTTCACAGAAGCGAGGTCTGTAAGAGGAGTGGAACGCGGCACCCTTAGAGAAAGACCAAGGCCTATCTTCGGGCAAGTGCTGGGGCTTAGCCTCACCCAGGCCCTTCACAATTTTCTCCAACTCCTCACCAAACAGGAGAAGGCCTTGAAAGGGCAACTTCACCAACCTTTGCTTA
Organism: Microcaecilia unicolor; assembly: GCF_901765095.1. Taxonomy (NCBI): domain Eukaryota; kingdom Metazoa; phylum Chordata; class Amphibia; order Gymnophiona; family Siphonopidae; genus Microcaecilia; species Microcaecilia unicolor. Next base: position 609,561 of record NC_044034.1, on the reverse strand, counting down.
GAGCCACATCTGAAAAGGGCTCCGCTCCATCACCGGGCTGTTCCACTGCCTGTTGCAACCAAGCCAGGCAGGCTCTAGCAGCATAACAACTGCATGCAGACGCCCGAATACTGAGACCTGCAATTTCAAATGACAGTTTAAGTGCTGATTCCAGTCTACGGTCTTGAATATCCTTCAGGGCAACACCTCCTTCAACAGGGAGGGTAGTTCTCTTTGTCACAGCTGTGACTAGGGCATCCACTTTAGGCATAGCAAAGCGAGCCATATGCTCCTCACTCAGAGGGTATAATTGCCCCATAGCCCTGGAAACTTTCAAAGGTCCCTCGGGGTCAGCCCATTGAGCCGAAATAAGCTCTTGGATGGAGTCATGCAAAGGAAAGGCTCGAGCAGGCTTTTTGCTACTAGCCATCCTAGGATTCACAGAGGAGGCTGTGCCACTGGCAGGGTCCTCAATAGAGAGAGCCTGCAGGGCATCAGAAATAAGCGCTGGCAGCTCATCACGGTGGAAAATCCTCACCGCGGAGGGATCATCTAGATCCTGAGTCACTTCTGTACCAGACTCTGGCTCCTCAGACCATGAAGGTCTGCCAGAGTCCTCCGAATCCTCGCAGCCCGACTACGGGGGGGGGGGGGGGGGGGGGGGGAATGGAGGTGCAGCACTCTCTGAAGGGGAATGAGCCCTTCTGCGCTTCAGATTCTGCCAATTATCAGGGAATAACGCCTCAGAGGGCATACCCAGGCTAGAATCCACCGGGGGGCATTAGAAGAGGCCCATGCCAGGCTTTGTGGGAGAGCTCTTTTAAGCATGTATGCTTTATGCATTAATAAAATCAGGGGAGAAAAACTCACCCTGGGCACCCAGAACTCTGCCGAGGTTAGTAGCTCTCATATCAGCCTCACTCAGAGGCCTCCCCCCCGGGCTCAGGACTCTCCGTCTCAGCGGAGGTCGTGCCATGTGGTAAATTCGAAATGGCGCCCGCTGCCAGCTCAGAGCGCGAAGAATCGTCGCTCGCCATACTCGGGCCGGCTCTAATGTCTGTACAGCACGATTTACAGAGCCCCGCTGCTGATCTGCGCTTGCCACACTTGGAACAGCGCTTTACTGTCTCCTCAGCCATCGCCGAAAACGGTGGTAAAATTCAAAATGGGGGTTCGCGCCAAATCGCCCACCCCGGAGGAGTCAGAAAACACTCTTACCTCACTGGACCAAGTATCACAGCTCCGGTCCCACAGAAAAAGGCAAGGAAAAACCTCTGTTCCAGCGTCTAAGCACTTTTTTTTTTTTTAACGCTGTGAGGAAAGCAGAGGTAAATAGAACTCCGGAGGCCCAGGTGAGTAGGAAAGGCAGGGAAAGGGCGAACCTATGTGCTGTATAATTATGGTACAGCCAGAGACCTGATTCCTTGCCCAAGTCGCTGGGAAAATCCAGCCCTGTTAGATCATCCAGCTTCTTCTGCACTTCCACCGCCTCAACCATGATCGATGAAAGAGAATTCAGAACCAACTGATACTTAATTAGAGATTTACTGTTGCTGTTTATGGACATTATAGATTCATATCTTGTTTTATTTTCAGTTTAGCAGTAATCCTGTCTATATATTGAAAAGGTTTTATTTTTATTTTCCTATTATTTCCTTTATTGTTCTTATTGTTTTTCTAAGAGTTTCCCCGTTATTTCTGTTTATGTAATTTAAATTGAAGTTGATATTGCTCAGATACAAGGGTAACAACAAACCCTAATACTGGGTAAGATATCATAATGTAGGTGTAAACCCTGTTAGTATCAACCAGTTATGCAATTGTTTAACTCTGGTGTAGGCTTACTTAAGTTGCATGTCTTTCTGTAGGTTTGACTAAGCTCCAAGTGGGGTAACGGATATATAAAATGCTTCCCATACTTCCAGGTCATTGTGCATATGTCAAGATCTATGCATGACCTTTGTTAATATAAATTTTCCTAGGATTGACCATTTTTGCTGTATGAGGCAACCTCATACTTGCTATCCACTTTTTAGTGCTCATGATTGGATGCCAATGATGAGTAATAGTAAGGTCCAGGAATTCCGACCTGTTTAAGGATTCTGAATACCTGCAACCTAAAACAGCCTGCAATCAGAGTACTAACCATATATTTGTTGAGCCCATAACAATGCTTACTCAAAACCACTATTCCTTCCCAGGACCACTGAGACAGATACATTAGATTATCTCCCCATGCACTATGCAACAGATACAATAGAAGCCATAGAAAGACCTGAAAGTGTTTATTAGTATGATCCACCTGAAATTGCTATTACCCACATACCGATACTTCATGAGATTTTGTAGATGAACTCATGGATTTGTCCCATTCATAAAACCTTTCTCACTACAGGTTTGAGCAAGTCTCAAGAGGGGTGACATCAAGATTAAGGCCCAAGGGATTGGGTAATATAAAGGGAATTCCATACACCCCAAATAATATATCACCTGAGAATGAAGTTTCCTATCTTGCACCATACTTTCTAGCAATTTGTAAGACCAAAACTCGCCCTCTCGTTTGATAGCTTGCCACCTTCTGGAATGGATGATGACAAGCTTGACGAGCTTTGTGTCACCCCTCCCCAGATGGGGTGACAAGTGGGGAATGTATAATTATGGTACAGCCAGAGACCCCCCCACTGGAATGGTGGCGGGCCCAGTCACAGAGCTCAGGCTATTACAGACCTTGGCTGAGTCAGAAATCTGATGGCTGACATAACTGGGAGCTTACTGGAAAAGTATGGCCTAGTTTGTAGTCCGGATTGAGGCCTAAATAAGCTAAATTAGGAAAAGTTAGGTTAATAGATATGGAAACAAAATGGAGGATTTCAGCACAAAATGGAAGCCGTATCTGTTACAAAGTGGAATTTTCTCTAATGTAAGTTAGAAAAACAAGTTGAGAAATGAGACTTTCCTGTGAGCAGGATTGTGGTCAGCCATGGTGTGAGAAAGGAAAGGTGTAGCTGGATGCAGGGTCTTGCTTAAGATTTGTGGTCAAGCGAGTTAAAGACAAAACCATGTTAGCAAGATAGAAGCTACTCATTAGCATGAGCCAATCAGTGACAACCATGACATTAGCATAGATCCAATCAGGTATATCTACTGTCATATTATCCATATCCTGAGGGCACCTATAAAAATCAAGGTATTTCCTGATTTAAGCTAGAGAGAAGGGTTGCCACTCTCTCTCTCCAAGGGAAACCAATGTGACCAGCAGAATTGACAAATTACCTAATTGCTTTCCCTTGTAAAACCTTTAATTGGTAAAAGAAATTATAAAAGATTAGGAACTAATTAACACCTGTTTGCAGATGGATTATATTCCTATAACTAATTGATTGTACGTGCCTGTTGTCAATCACTGATTTGACTTGTATCTTGGCAAATAAACTCCTCATCCCAAATGATGATTTGTGGACTTCACTTTATGATCAGAGGCTGTAAGTATAAATGCTTTTGCTGTATCAGGCTATCTTTCTCTGCATTGTGTAACTTGTAATCTAAATCCAGTTTGTCATAAGGCTGGTATCTTTTCCTTAGACCTAACGTCTCCCTTAGTGGCAATTCCTTTTAGAACTTCACAACTCCTTGATTACCCCAGTACTAGTGCTATTTAGAGATGGAGTCAGATTTAAGGTCACTTCAGCCTTCTTGGGGGGGCTCGGGACCCCTCAATTTACAACAGTGCCTTTAAAGTGAAGCTGCTATAGCCTCCAACACCCCTGCTAACAACTGGCAAAAGCACAGGAGCAACCTCCAGGCAGATTTTAGATGGAGCTCGAAGAAGCTGCAGCCACTCTGCTAGGGGAGATAGAAAATACTGAAGAGAGGCAGTGGAGCACGCTGGTATGAGGCACTGAAAAAGTGTGCTCTCTATCTCCCTCTGCTGGTTGATGGACACAACCCATCTGTAATGGCTGCATCTGCTTGATGACAAGGAAATGATTCTTGTATCAATATTCTGCTGTATTGTTCATTTCTGTGTTATGTTTCTAAAAACAATAAAAATTGTTTGAAATTAGAAATAGAGAAACACTGAAAATAAAGGCAGATGTGACCTATCCAATCTGCCCATCTGTGCCATCTACTCTCCCTCTCACTCCCTTACAGATCCTATGTACTTGTGCCAAGCTCTCCATCTCCACCACCTCCATTGTGAGGCCATTCCACAAATTCACCACCATTTCACCTTCAACCTATGCCCCCTCTTCCAGCGCTTCATTTCAATGGAAAGAGACTCACCTCCTATGCATTTATGCCTCAGAGATATTTAAGGGGCAGAGGTATCAATGTAGGCCACCGTTACGACATGCGATTTTACCACTAACTCATACTATTTTAGCATAGGTCCCATTGTATGCAATGAGTCCTAGTTACTACATAGTAACATAGTAACATAGTAGATGACGGCAGAAAAAGACTTGCATGGTCCACCCAGTCTGCCCAACAAGATAAACTCACATGTGCTACTTTTTGTGTATACCTTACCTTGATTTGTACCTGTCCTTTTCAGGGCACAGACCGTATAAGTCTGCCCAGCACCCTCAAAACTGGCCAGTATTTTTTTTACTGATGCTGCAGCCATCGAGCCCTAGCAGCCCAGATGACTGATAACAAAGCCAACCTGCTGTCAGTCCCTCCCCCGAGCAGATCCAGAATATTTCCCTCCCTTCTAACATTCTCCGCCCCCACAACAGTACTCTACTTGCCTTGGAGTTATTGGCTGGCAGGTGGAAGCAATTGACTGCCTCCAGCCAATCACAGGTCCTTCTCTCTACCACATAAACAGGAATTTGCATTACTGGAGGTGGGATGCGGCAGAGAGAAGACTGACTAGACTACCAGCAAAAGGACAGAGAGAAAATGCTGCCCGACCTTGGGGTGGGGTGGTGCAGTCCAGTGTGGGAGGAATAGAAGAGACAGAGATGCTGGACACGGGAGCATAGTGACACAGGAGTGATGCTGGTAAAGGGGGGAGAGGGAGGGGAATGAGAGGCAATGTTGGCAAAGAGGGAAGAGAGAGAAGCACAGGGGACAATGCTGGCAAAGAGGGAGAAGAGAGAGGGGCGATGCTGGCAAAGGAAGGGGACAGATAGGGGCACATAGGGAAGATGGACAGGAGACCTTGGCAAGACCACTGGGACCAAACAAAATGTACTGTTGTGTTAATCACTCCCTTCCTCCTGTGTAGAAATGTTATTAAGCTGTCTTGCTTTGATTCAGTTTGAAAGGATTTTGAAATTGGCAATATATGCTTTCTAGTTTTGATCAATATTACTGCCATGTTTGGGGCTAGATTCTATATATCACGCCTAAAAAATTGGCGCTGAAAAAGATATGCCTAGCTGTATTCTATAAACCGTGGCTAAATTTAGGTGCAGTTTATAGAATAAACCTAAATTTAGGCGTAGTTTATAGAATACAGCCAACAGCCATTTTCTGTGACTATATTTAGTTGCGGCCATTTACGCCAACAAAAACCTGGTGAAAACACCGCCTAAATTATGAGTGGAACAGGCATATTCTATAAACCAGTTTGTAAATTCTAGGAATGCTCACAACCCACCCATTTCATGCCCATGGCTAAGCCCCCATTTTAGATCTGCATCTTAGAACGAGCAAAACTGAGGAATATGAAGGGTTGGGGGAAACAGATTAGTGGAAAACCTAGGAAGTTAAGTCGAGCCTGGGATATGCCCAGCATTATCTGTTTAGCCCACTGGAAATTTTTTTAGAGAAGCTGATCCTGGCTGCAAAGTGCTTTTCAATATTGACCTGAAGATCTCTATTATAGTTAGACAATTGATTCTCAGGAGAGATATCCTTTCAGCTGCTAAAATAAAAACAGAACAAATTGGCACATCATCATTGTTTTTTTTCCTTAAAATCTCGGTAAACAATAAACACATAACCAGTCACTGCCTGTCCTTCAGACCCAGGCTCTTTCATCAAAAGTACTCAATGGTTCTAAATAAAAGTTGGTTAGCAGAGAAGGCAGAGAGGAAAGTGGTCACTTCTCTAATTTAGCAGACAGAAAATTTCCAAATCCTCACAAAAAAACTATGATAGAGTATTATTCACAGAATCTCAAGACTCAGTAAGAGTCAGTGGAAATAGACTTTTTGAAAACTGCATAGTATCAGGCATATTTACTTAGCGGCACTAAGGATGTGCAGGTACCACACAATGATAGCCAAAATTAATGCAAATTAATGCATTTTTGGGAGGGCTGTCATGCAGTTAATGCAGAGCGAAAGTTGGTATGGCAGATAATTGCTGCTCCTTGTGATCTTGGGCAAGTCGCTTAACCCTCTGTTGCCTCAGGTACAAAATTAGATTGTGAGCCCTCCTGGGACAGAGAAATACCCAGTGTACTTTAATGTAACTCAGCTACTACTGAAAAAGGTGTGAGCTACACTCCTCTTAAGTTAGATGCGGTTTATAGAATAGCACTTAAGTCCCAACAAAAATGTGGTGCAAATACCCACCTCTAAATTTAGGCGTGGAGTGCCCTTATTCTATAATTGCAGACATAACCAGAAACCAAGCCCACAATCTACCCTGAAATGCCCATGATCCTCCTATTTCCAGGACGAATCCCGCGCCTAAATTTACATGCATAAATGCTAATTAAATCCAATTTGTGTCAATAATTGTTTGTTAAAAGCCAACTGGTGTTAATTAGCTCATTATTCAATTAAATTAAGAACACAAATAGGGCAACTTTTGGTAACCTTTATAGAATTAAGGAGTAACTGTAACGTGAGGTACCTACTCTTTACTCACCCCACAATGGCATTTTCCACATTAGCTGTTGAATATGGAATTAGTGAATGCTAATAGTAGATGACGACAGAGAAAGACCTGCACGGTCCAGCCAGTCTGCCCAACAAGATAACTCATAACTGTGCCACACTGGCAGCACATGGTGATTCTCACATTACACATCATCCCTTAGGTGGATTTATAGCTGAAGTGGGGGTTGTTGTTCCTGGGGTCAGGGCTGGGTTGTGAATTGGAAATATCCACTTTTCTCAGTTTTAAAAAGTATGGTGTCATTTAACTGGGGAAAAGTACCATAACTGTTCCTTAGGCAGTTTTCAACGTGAAATCAGGCTGCTAATTTGGCACAGATAAGGCTAAAGACCTTGACTACAGTAAAGGGTACATGAAAGGACTTATTGCCCGATATGGAGCTGAAGACAGCACAGAGCCATTCACAGAACCAACGGCAGCCAGTAAGGAGCAGGAAGCAATACAGTGGCCCGTTCCATGCTTTTATGGCCAGTAATCATCTTAGCAGCTATGCTCTGCCTACCTGCAAGGAGTTATGCTGCATCTTTGGATAACCTAGTAGGTCTACGTGGGGTAAGACAACCACTTGTCTAATCAATTTCCAGAGTCAAAAAATGTCTACCTTTGCTTTCTTCTCTCTTCTGTTTGCTGGGAATCACAGGGATTTTCTCCACCTTGCTGAAGATGGTCTTCAGTATACGTATTCTGTACCGCCTGTGGGAGAACTATGACCTCAAGCAACAGGAAGTATTCAGTGGGTGTTACTAAACCTGATCTCTGTCAGAATCAGGAAAGCTTAAACTTTATGAACTGAACCAGGTATGTCCATATCTAGCAATTAATTCCTGGAAGCTACAGAAGCTGGGTATAGGAGGTGATGCTTCTGGACCCCATATATGTTCCTGGGAGGAGATTTTGAGACCCTGCCTGGGCCCTTCCAGCTATGCGGAGAGATACAGCAGGCATCCAAGAGGAAGAAATGCCAGCTGGTTAGGTAAAGAGAAAATAAGAGATAGACACAGGAAGTGAAAAGTAAAGAAAAGAAAAGCTCCTTTAAAAAGTAAGTGAAAAGAGAGGACATTAAGCAAAATGAAACACCAAGAGAAATGCAAACTTAAAAACAGTAAATCATAAAGAAAGAAAATCATTTTCCCAGCTCCTACAAATTTTGGCTTGTGCCTAACTTTTCCAATTCTTTTTCCAGCCATGGAGACAAATTTCAGAGACAGTTCCCTTGCTTTCTCAGACACTAACATTCATGTCCAGGGTCAGGATCTCACATTTTGGCTCAGCAGTAACAGAGTTTGATACACAACTCACAGCAGATGTCAGACATGTTTGGACTGAGTTAATCCCCATGGCTATGGCAGTCGTATTTAACACAAGTTTGACCACTATGCTGATTTTCCAAATTAAACACAAGTTTTGAGTCAGCAGATTCAGGCTGTGCATCCATAAACCTAGCTGTAACAAATTAAGCCCTCCACAATCCAGCAGAACTTGTGGCGAACCTGGTCTAACTCCATCCATTGCACTGCCCAGATTTCCCCTGACACACTCAGTCCATCTGGGGTGTAGAGACACATTCATCAGTCTTCACTGGCTATGCAGAACAAATGTGCTCTGGGAACATGTTTCTTTCTGTCCTTACTCTGCCTGCTGAACCCTATGCTCCATCCTCTAAACACAGAAACAGAAACCAATGGTAGGAGAGGGTGAATGAAAAGAGGGAGAGAAGAGAGTCGAGGGAGCTCAATTTATTAAGTCAGAGGTAAGGATGGACCATATATTCTCTGAACGAAAGAACAAAAGGCACACAGTAACATAGTAAACTAGTAAAAAAGCCCCGTTTCTGATGCAAAAGAAACGGGGGCTAGCAAGGTTTTCTTCTGTGTGCATGTGGGAGTGTGTGTGTCCCTGCCCTCTGCCCTCTTCTCCCCTCCCCCCTCTGAGTCCTTCACTGTTACAGAGAGAGCGATTTGATTTCGTGCTTTGCTGTGTTTTCCTTCACTGTTTGTGTAACTGAGAGAGCGAGGGCGGGGCAGACACTCATGGGGAAACCGGATATCTCTCCCCCTTCACACTTCCGGCTGGAGGCTTCATAGAACGTTGGTGCTTCCTTTTATATCGAGAGATGATGGCAGATAAAGACCTGTACGGTCCATCCAGTCTGCCCAACAAAATAAACTCATTACACATGGTTTGTGATACTCCATATGTATACCTGGTCTTGACCTGTCCCTGTCATTTTCAGGGCACAGACCGTAGAAGTCTGCCCAACACTGGCTTTGCTTCCCAATTACTGGTGTTGCCACCCAATCTCCCCTAAGCTTCTTTGGATCCATTCCATCTAAACAGGATTCCTCAATTCATGTCCTTAGTTCTACCACATTGTCATCTCTGGAAAAGGTTTGTTTGTGGATTAATACCTTTCAAATATTTGAAAGTCTGTATCATATCACCCCTGTTTCTCAGATTCACAATACACAGTGGACCTAAGGAAGCTTCTGGAGACTGTCAGGAGATACAAGTTTGGGAAGAACAGCAAGAGCTGGCAGAAGACACAAAGGGCAATTTTTAAAAGGCGTTTATACAAATGGCAGAGTTCCATATAAATAATGCCTTTAAAAAAAATGGCCTAGGATGGGCGATGAAGTAGGTGCCTATGTCAATCCACTTTTAAAGGTAATAAGTAGAAATAAATCAAAACATAAAAAAGAAAATAAGATGATACCTTTTTTATTGGACTAACTTAATACATTTTTTGATTAGCTTTCAAAAGTAACCCTTCAGATCAGAAAAAAAATATAATAAATATCAAAATATATAAGTGAAACACAAAAGCATTCCAATGACAGTCTAGTCAGAGGGGGATAGCAATGTATCCCCCGAAAGTGGGGACTCTCCCTGCGTCCCATGCTGAGCTGACATTCCTCCCTCCATAACATCTCGCCTTGCAAGCGCAAAAGAATAAGTCTATCTGCCCTGAAAATGAGCCTCTTAGAGGGGGATAATCGAACGGCACCAGCCATCTATATGGCCGGCCATCTCCGAGGATAGCGCCGAGAAAGGGCAGAGCCAACCGTATTTTCAAAAAAGATGGCTGGCCATCTTTTTTTTCGATAATACGGTTGGGGCCGCCCAAATGTCAGAGATGGCCGAGTTTGAGATGGTCAGCCTCGGTTTTTGCCCATAATGGAAACCGAAGCCGGCAATCTCAAACCCGACCAAATCCAAAACTTGGTCATGGGAGGGGCCAGGATTCGTAGTGCACTGGTCCCCCTCAAATGCCAGGACACCAACCGGGCACCCTAGGGGGCACTTCTAAAAAGTAAAATAATTAACAAAAATAGCTCCCAGGTGCATAGCTCCCTTACCTTGGTTGTTTAGCCCCCCAAATCCCCCCCCCCCAAAACCCACTCCCCACAACTCTACACCATTACCATAGCCCTAAGGGGTGAAGGGGGGCACCTACATGTGGGTACAGTGGGTTTTGGGGGGGGGGGGTTGGAGGGCTCCCATTTACCACCACAAGTGTAAAAGGTAGGGGGGATGGGCCTGGGTCCACCTGCCTGAAGTCCACTGCACCCAATAAAATTGCTCCAGGGACCTGTATACAAAAAACGTTTTGAAAGTTGTTTTCTTGAGGGTGGGAGGGGGTTAGTGACCACTGGGGGAGTCAGGGGAGGTGATTCCCGATTCCCTCCAGTGGTCATCTGGTCAGTTCGGGCACTTTTTTGGGACATGGACCTGAAAAAAAAAGGGTCCAAATGAAGCGGACCAAATTCTCATGAAGGCCGGCTTTCTTTTTTCCATTATCGGGCGAAGCCGGCCATCTCAACGCACGCCCCCATCCCGCCTTCGCTACCAAGCCGACACGCCCCCTTGAACTTTCGCCGGCCCTGTGACGGAACGCAGTTGAAGCCGGCCAAAATTGGATTTCGATTAACCCGATTTGGCCGACTTCAGGAAATCACCGGCCATCTCCCGATTTATGTCGGAAGATGACCGGCGATCTCTTTCGAAAATCAGGCGGTTAGTAACATACAGTGGGGGAAATAAGTATTTGATCCCTTGCTGATTTTGTAAGTTTGCCCACTGACAAAGACATGAGCAGCCCATAATTGAAGGGTAGGTTATTGGTAACAGTGAGAGATAGCACATCACAAATTAAATCCAGAAAATCACATTGTGGAAAGTATATGAATTTATTTGCATTCTGCAGAGGGAAATAAGTATTTGATCCCCCACCAACCAGTAAGAGATCTGGCCCCTACAGACCAGGTAGATGCTCCAAATCAACTCGTTACCTGCATGACAGACAGCTGTCGGCAATGGTCACCTGTATGAAAGACACTTGTCCACAGACTCAGTGAATCAGTCAGACTCTAACCTCTACAAAATGGCCAAGAGCAAGGAGCTGTCTAAGGATGTCAGGGACAAGATCATACACCTGCACAAGGCTGGAATGGGCTACAAAACCATCAGTAAGACGCTGGGCGAGAAGGAGACAACTGTTGGTGCCATAGTAAGAAAATGGAAGAAGTACAAAATGACTGTCAATCGACAAAGATCTGGGGCTCCACGCAAATCTCACCTCGTGGGGTATCCTTGATCATGAGGAAGGTTAGAAATCAGCCTACAACTACAAGGGGGGAACTTGTCAATGATCTCAAGGCAGCTGGGACCACTGTCACCACAAAAACCATTGGTAACACATTACGACATAACGGATTGCAATCCTGCAGTGCCCGCAAGGTCCCCCTGCTCCGGAAGGCACATGTGACGGCCCGTCTGAAGTTTGCCAGTGAACACCTGGATGATGCCGAGAGTGATTGGGAGAAGGTGCTGTGGTCAGATGAGACAAAAATTGAGCTCTTTGGCATGAACTCAACTCGCCGTGTTTGGAGGAAGAGAAATGCTGCCTATGACCCAAAGAACACCGTCCCCACTGTCAAGCATGGAGGCGGAAATGTTATGTTTTGGGGGTGTTTCTCTGCTAAGGGCACAGGACTACTTCACCGCATCAATGGGAGAATGGATGGGGCCATGTACCGTACAATTCTGAGTGACAACCTCCTTCCCTCCGCCAGGGCCTTAAAAATGGGTCGTGGCTGGGTCTTCCAGCACGACAATGACCCAAAACATACAGCCAAGGCAACAAAGGAGTGGCTCAGGAAGAAGCACATTAGGGTCATGGAGTGGCCTAGCCAGTCACCAGACCTTAATCCCATTGAAAACTTATGGAGGGAGCTGAAGCTGCGAGTTGCCAAGCGACAGCCCAGAACTCTTAATGATTTAGAGATGATCTGCAAAGAGGAGTGGACCAAAATTCCTCCTGACATGTGTGCAAACCTCATCATCAACTACAGAAGACGTCTGACCGCTGTGCTTGCCAACAAGGGTTTTGCCACCAAGTATTAGGTCTTGTTTGCCAGAGGGATCAAATACTTATTTCCCTCTGCAGAATGCAAATAAATTCATATACTTTCCACAATGTGATTTTCCGGATTTAATTTGTGATGTGCTATCTCTCACTGTTACCAATAACCTACCCTTCAATTATGGGCTGCTCATGTCTTTGTCAGTGGGCAAACTTACAAAATCAGCAAGGGATCAAATACTTATTTCCCCCACTGTAAGTAACTTTGTAAGTCTACGTGCTTTGATAATGAGCTTCTTAGTAACATATGTTACTCTATAAGTCTATGTGCTTTGATAATTTTATTTATTTATTTATTTGTAGCATTTGTATCCCACATTTTCCCACCAATTTGCAGGCTCAATGTGGCTTACATTTGCCGTAATGGCGGTTGCAATTTCCGGGTAGCAGAATTACAAATGGTATTGTGTTAAGGTGCATACATACATGATTACAAACATGGAACATAACATATATGGAACAGATCATGTGATACTTTCAGGCTTATTTTCGAAAGAGAAGGGCGCCCATCTTCTGACACAAATCGGGAGATGGCGTCCTTCTCTCAGGGTCGCCCAAATCGGCATAATCGAAAGCCCATTTTGGGCGCCCTCAACTGCAGTCCATCACGGGGATGACCAAAGTTCACGGGGGCATGTCGGAGGCGTAGCGAAGGCGGGACTGGGGCATGCTTAAGAGATGGGTGTCCTCGGCCGATAATGGAAAAAAGAAGGGCGTCCCTGACGAGCATTTGGTCGACTTTACTTGGTCCATTTTTTTTCACGACCAAACCTCAAAAAGGTGCCCAAACTGACCAGATGACCACCGGAGGGAATCGGGGATGGCCTCCCCTTACTCCCCCAGTGGTCACCAACCCCCTCCCACCCTAAGAAAAAAAAAATTAAAACATTTTTTTTGCCAGGCTCTATGCCAGCCTCAAATGTCACACCCAGCTCCATGACAGCAGTATGCAGGTCACTGGAGCAGTTTTAGTGGGTGCAGTGCACTTTAGGCAGGCGGAGCAACGCCCATCCCCCCCTACCTGTTACACTTGTGCTGGTAAATGTGAGCCCTTCAAAACCCACTGTACCCACATGTAGGTACCCCCTTTCACCCCTTAGGGCTATGGTAGTGGTGTACAGTTGTGGGGAGTGGGGTTGGGGGGCTCAGCACCCAAGGTAAGGGAGCTATGCACCTGGGAGCAATTTGTGAAGTCCACTACAGTGCCCCCTAGGGTGCCCGGTTGGTGTCCTGGCATGTCAGGGGGACCAGTGCACTACGAATGCTGGCTCCTCCCACGACCAAATGCCTTGGATTTGGTCATTTTTGAGATGGGCATCCTCGGTTTCCATTATCACCGAAAACTGGGGACAACCATCTCTAAGGTCGACCATCTCAACATTTAGGTCGACCATCTCTAAGGTCGACCTAAATGTTGAGATTTAGGCGTCCCCGACCGTATTGTCGAAACGAAAGATGGACGCCCATCTTGTTTCGATAATAAGGGTTTCCCCGCCCCTTTGCCGGATGTCCTTATAGATGGGTGCCCTTAGAGATGGTCGTCCCCGTTCGATTATGCCCCTCTTTATAATTCTATGTGCTTTGATAATGAGGCTCTTAGTAAGTCTAAGTGCTCTGAAATCAGCCTCTTAGTAACATATGTACCTTTGTAAGTCTATCTGCTTTGATAATGAGCCTCCTAGGATATCATGTGTAGAGATTTGATCATGTTACTCCTCTTTTTGCAAGAGCATCATTGGCTACTTGTTAAATTTAATTCAGTCTAAGTTGCTAAAATTGTTTACAAAGTATTGTTCCTAAGCAACTTATTTGCCCATCTAGTAAACAAACAATTCTTTACTCATTCTCTCACACTTTGAGGTCTGCAGATTGACATTTGCTAGCAATTCCATTTCTGGTGAGATTGCATCTTGAAAAAATACTTAAAATTGCCTTGAGTTTTCAGGGCCACTGCCATGGAATTCCTATCCAGATGGATTAAGGAAAGATTTAACTTATTCTATTTTTAGAGCTTATGATAAATCCTGGCTATTTAAGAAAGCATTTGATTCGTTTGTCCCCAGATTCTATTGTTAAACATGTGGATAACATGCTTGTACATTGTTATTTGTGATATGTGTGGTATAATACTGTTAGAAAAATTGGGTGCACCGTGCAGGTCATTATCTGCCGTCCTTTACTATATTATTATGTAATACATGTCTTCATAGAGCACTTGTATATTTATACCCTGGCTCTTCTTATTAAGGTTTGCTGCAACCAGATTTTTGTACTGAATTGTTGTGAGGGAGTGGGTGATATAAGCTTGGTGTTTCTTAAAGACACTCCCTCATTGAGGCTGACATTAAGCTACCTTAAAGTAGGGAGACATAGCCTGCTTAGTAAGGAAGGTAGGTCTCAGGTGAGGAGGAGGTTCAAAGCCCTATGGCAGAACAGGACAGGGATGCCCCAAGTAAAGCATAAGAGATTCTCCAAGTATGTTTTAACCCTGAGGCCGCAGTGTTGGAAGACAGGCCCAGGGCAGGAGAAGAGGTTCTCCAGAAGAGTTTTCAAAAGGCTAGGATTGCAATCAATGTTCTCTCTAAGCTGTGATTGAGTCCTCTAACACATTCCTGCTAGTAGGGGGTGATGCTTCAATATCAGGCTAATCACGAGGGGAAAGCAGGTCTTCTGGAGTCCTCAGAACTTGCCTGTCCCTCACTATTGAAAATATATTGAAACAGAACCGCCACTGGCAAGAATGTAGGTGGAGGACACCCACCCAGCATAGACGGAATATTGGTTATAGTGTCCAAAGATGGACCCCCCCCCCCCCCCCAGGTAAGGCACAAACTGCTCCCACCTGTGCCTCCAGAGATTGCCTATGAAGTAACAGAATACTGCCAGATAGGCTAATTTCTTCCTTGACTTATGAGATTCGAACCCATGAGACTGTCCAGAACTAAGTCTGGGCTGGGTTAATTGGGAAGATAAGGACTAGTGATTATAGGACTGTGGAGCCTGTCAAGGACAGAACTGATGGAAGAATATATGGAGATTTGCTTTTTTTTCTTTACTCAGTCTGGGAGGTGAACAGGGCTGATTCACTTGTTTCTACTTGCAAATAAAACCGTTGTGTGGCTGTATTTGTGAAGTCGCATGCCTGGTCACTAGTACACACTACCACAGCTGTTTATTGTCTTGTTTGGACCTGTAGTGAATCATTGATGTGTTAAAAAAAAAAAAGCGGTATATATCAAGTCAATAAAACACAAATCATAACCATTCTTCTCTCCCTCAACCTCTGCCAGCCCAGGATCACCACAAACTGCAGCATCTGTACCAACCCATTCCAATAAACAGAAAAAAAACCCCAAAAAACAGAGCCCACCAAAATCTATTACCCTTCTAGTCAACTTGGCACACACGTTCTGCCAACCACTTAACTTACGAGCACACCAAGCCAAAAAAAATCCCCAAAATACACAAACTCAACAATACCTCCCCCTTGCATTTTGGTCATCTTGCACTCCCCACCCCCAGCACTTGAGAGAAGTAAAGTTACTCTACCTGGAGGAAGCAGGTACCAATGGGTGCATTCTCCATCAGAGACACATTGTAGAAAGTGCTGCTGAACACTGGCTCATTGTCATTCACATCTTGCAGAGTCACCTTCACTATGGTTGTAGAGGAGAGGGGAGGTTTCCCACCATCTGTGGCTACAATAGTCAGTCTAGGATGTGGGTCCTTTTCGTAATCGAGTGCATTTATGGTAGTGATTATGCCGGTGGAAGAGGCTATTGTGAACCAGTCAGAGTGTGTCTCCTGATTATGCAGAATGCTATAGTGAATCTCTCCATTATGTCCTTGGTCTTTGTCCCTGGCTGTAACTTGTAGCACAAAGCTGCCAGGATAAGCCACCTCTGGGATGGTCTGCTTGTAGATCTGCTGATCAAACAGAGGTGGGTTATCATTGATATCCATAATTTGCAGGATGAATGAGGATTCTGCTTGAAGTGGTGGAGTGCCCGAGTCTGTTGCCATTACCCTCAGCTCATAAGAATCTCTCTCCTCCCTGTCCAGAAGTTTGTCCACACAAATCAAGTAAATTATATTGTCTTTGGTGGTTAAACCAAACTTGCCATCACCACCGTCCAGGGATACATTGACATTGGAATATTCTCCATAGTCTGGATCAGACACTGAAATACGAGCCACATACTGTCCTGGCTGGGCACCCTCTGATATCTGAGGGGACCCATTCTCACTCAAGAAAATTATTGTCATGGTGGGTTGATTGTCATTATAATCTCTCACATGGACAGAGACAAAGGCAGTGGAAACCTCTGGATGAGTGGCATTGTCCCGAGCCTGGACCACCAGCTCATGGACCTTGCGCATCTCATAGTCTAATCCCTTGCTCAGTTTGATCACACCTGTCTTGGAATCAATTTCAAAATACTTGTCAGGGTCACTCTGCCGGCGGTTTATCTCATAGATTACCACTCCATTATATCCCTCATCAGCATCAGATGCAAACACTTGTAGAAGACTACTTCCTGGCTTTAGATTCTCAGAGATCAGGGTGTGATATCGACTCTGGTTAAAAATCGGTGCATTGTCATTGATATCCTGAATGAATACATCTAAGGTCATCTTAGTTCTCCTCTGTGGAGAGCCCCCATCATAGGCCTCCAAAACCAAGGAATAGGTCGATCGATTCTCCCTATCCAGGATGTTATTGACCACCAGATCCAAGCATAGAATCCCATTAGTGTCTCTTCGGGTCTCCAGCTTAAAGACTTGTCCCACATTGCCCTGTTTGATAATGTATCCTTGAGTGTTGAGCTGATCACTGTCTGCATCAATGGCCGGGTCCAGTGAAAATCGGGTCCCAATGGGGGTATGCTCAGGAATGTGGAAAGAGCTACGTTTCTTTGGAAAGGTGGGGGCATGATCATTGATGTCATTTACCTGAATTGTGACCTCCACAGTGATCCCTTCAAGAGTGACAGCAAAGAAGTTGTATTGATCCCGACTTTCATGATCCAACACTTTTTTTGTTTTAATTATTCCAGTGTTCTCATCAATGTCCAGGTCAGTGGCCACACCACTGCCCTCTTGGTCTGAAATGAAATACATATATGCATTGGTGCCAGCAGGCAGTCCTGCACTGATGTCTCCAATGATGGTGCCAGCAGGTTGCTCCTCATCTATTTGTAAATCCAAAACACCTAGTGTAGGGGAAGAATGTCCAACCATCATCAGCCCACAGAACACCAGGAGCAGAGGGGCCAGAAGTGCCCTTCTGAGGTCCATTATACAATCAGTGTGAGGAATTCTTACGAGGCCTTTAAGTCAGAGGTTCCAAGCTTTAATCCTGTAAAGAATGCAGAACATGGCAACATGGGTCAGAAAGAATTAACAGATTAAAAGAAAAACCTAACAGAAAGAGAAGGGAGTGATAGAACAGGAGTAACTTTCTCATGCCCTCTCCTCCCATTTGGCCTCCTTTTCTCCTTATATCTGCCACATTTCCTCATTCCCCTTCTCTTCTGCACTGATCGTTCCTCTCCCTCTCTCATCCTTACCAGACTCTCACTCTCTCTCTCTCAACCCAGTCTCCAGTAGTCTCGACCATCCATCCCATGATCTCCTTCTTCCCCTAATGTCTCCGTTTCATATCTGACCATGAATGCCCTGAAATCAACTTCACAGACATACACCTCAGATGCCATTTGGTCACATCTCACACTCCTCATTGTCATCTAGCAATAAAGGTATTCAGTTTTGCCTGTCACTGTGCATTCTCAATGAGTGTAAGCTAGATGGCACAGGAATTCTCATGTTTCTCACAGTGAAAACTCTCATGAGACCAGAATATCTGGGAGGACCGGCCAGAGGACGTAAGGGAGGCTGGCCAGAAAGTAAGAAATGTCATCATTCACTGCCCATAACTTGTCCACTGATGGTAGTGAATGACTTTCCTGCATTGCACAATGTGTTAAGACTGAATGATAACTCTCCTATGGAGTACACTCTGTTAGCAGGGCATCATGACTTTTCTACAATGGACAAACATAGTAACATAGTAACATAACTATGTTACTATGTTATGTTACTATGTTACTATGTTTGTCCATTGTAGAAAAGTCATGATGCCCTGCTAACAGAGTGTACTCCATAGGAGAGTTATCATTCAGTCTTAACACATTGTGCAATGCAGGAAAGTCATTCACTACCATCAGTGAGTACACTGCAGAGAAGTCATCATTCACTGTGAACCTACAGAATACTGCTGGAAAGTCAACTTTCACGGCTACAGCAGTTATTCAGTAGAAGAGTTATGATTCATTGCTAACATAGTGCACACTGGAAGTCTTCATTGACTGCAAAGAGTATACACTGTAGAGCAGTCATCACTGAATATTAACATCATGTACACTGCAGGAGAGTCATCATTTACTGCTAAGAGTATGTACTCCATAAGAGACTCATCATTCATACCTAACATAGTGCGCATTGCAAGTCTTCATTCACTGCTAAAGAGTATACTCAATAGAGGAGTAATCACGTATTGCTAACATAGTGCACACTGCAAGAAAGCAATCATTCACTGCAAAAAGAGTATACGCCATAAGAGTCACGATTCATTGGTAATGCAGTGCGCACTGCAAGAAAGCAATCATTCGCTGCAAAAAGAGTATACGCCATAAGAGTCACGATTCATTGGTAATGCAGTGCGCACTGCAATAAAGCAATCATTCACTGCAAAAAGAGTATACGCCATAAGAGAGTCACGATTCAATGGTAATGCAGTGCGCACTGCAAGAAAGCAATCATTCACTGCAAAAAGAGTATACACAATAAGAGAGTCATGATTCATTGGTAATGCAGTGTGCACTGCAAGAAAGCAATCATTCACTGCAAAAAGAGTATACGCCATAAGAGAGTCACGATTCATTGGTAATGCAGTGCGCACTGCAAGAAAGCAATCATTCACTGCAAAAAGAGTATACGCCATAAGAGTCATGATTCATTGGTAATGCAGTGTGCACTGCAAGAATGCAATCATTCACTCAGTGGCGTAGCCAGACAACCAATTTTGGGTGGGCCTGAGCACAAAGTGGGTGGGCACAAAATGTTCTCTCTCCCCCCTCTCCCCCAGCACTTCCCAACTCAAAATATAAATACTTTAGCTGATGAGGACCCCCAATCTCCGTCAGCTGGGGACCTCCACCAGAGATGGCCAGAACTCCTCCCCACCAAGCCCAGCAGGCAGTAGCAACTCCTCGACCCACTGATGCCAGCACCCCATACACTCTTAGTTGTCAGTGGCTCCAGGATGCTGCTCCCATCTGCAAAGCTCAGCGGAAGGCAGCTCCGGCCAGCCCCAGAAGAGATCCCCAGCTGGCAAGGCTTGGGGATCCCCACTAGCCACAGCAAGGTTCAAGGCTGCTGTTAACCATGCTGGTGACCAGAGCAGAAAATAAAGAAGTCCCTCTCCTCCCCAATCTCTTCACCTGCCATTACAGTCACACTGACAGACCCTCACAAATGACAGAACAAGGGATCACAAATTAGAAATAAAAATATGTAGACAAAATTGAACTGGGAGCCCTCAGCATGCACTGCAACAATGGAGAAAAAAAAACAAAAGCGCATTTCCTTTTCTACTTAACAAAATAAAAAGACATCCACTATGCACATTTCCCAAAGCTAACATATTCCATTTAAAACATTCAAAATAAAATGATTTTTCTACCTTTATTGTCTGGTCATTTTATTTTTCCATCATGTTGGTTCCAATTTCTCTTTCCCGCTTTCCTGTCTTCTGCTAATTCTTCAAGTGGCTGTCCATTTGTCTTTTTTCTCCTGCCATTTCATTTCCTCACTACACCTGCCTCTGAAATATTGATCTTTCCATTTTAGCTCTTTCCTTTCTTTCTTTTCTGCCTCTGTACACTCACATTTCATCCTCTTTCTAAATCTTTTCCTTCTTTTTACTTTTCAGATATCTATCACATTTCCATTTCCTTTCACCCACTAGCTCTCCCATTCCCCATCTCTCTCCTTCCCAGCCTATCACTCCTTTCCATCTTCAATCTATGTACCATTACCATGTTACTACCCCTGTAATCACTGTTCTCTCATTTATTTCCTTGCCATCTCCACTCCTTGGGCCTCTGCCCCATGCTTTCCACCATTCCCAGTCACTCCCTCCCTCCACCCTTCCAGCCCAGCATCTGTTCCCTCTTTCTCCCATCCTCACCCTAAAGCCTGATATCTCCCTATCCCTTTTACCTCCCACCACCAGCATCTTCCTTTCCCATCTCTCCCCTCCCCCATTGTTCAGCATTTTTCCCTTTCTCTTCCCTACCATCCATTGTCCATCTTCTCTCCCTGGATCCATCTTCCCTCTTTCTCCCCTCCCCCGCTTGTGCATCTCTCCTTTCCTCTCTTCCACCTTCATGTCCAACCTTTCTCCCTCTACCTGCCTTGAGCCCTTGGTCTAACATCTCTTCCCCCCCCCCCCCCCCCAGATATACACACACAGCATCTCTCCATCCTTCCTTCCTCTCACCTCAATGCCATGTTCAACATTTCCCCTCTCATCTCTCCCTCCTTTCCTTCCACTTCCATGTCCAACACTTTTTTTTTCTCTCTGGTCCTTTAATACTCCTATGCAGCCTTTCCCTCCCTCTCCCCATCCCATCCCACCCCACCCATATCCAACAATTCTCCCTCTCTTTCCCCTTGCAGCATCCCTCCATTTCTCCACCCCACCTAGCACTACCCTGTCTCACTCCCTCATCCCAACAGTGCTCCTGTCTCTCCCTCTCTCCCTGACCCCTTAAACCACCTACCAGCATGCTGCACCTTTTTCCCCTCTCCCCCCAGCCACCCGCTGACATGCTGCAGCTGCACCTTTTTGCCGTCATCGTCATTCTCTCCCACCTCCAAGCACCCGCCGGCGCACCGCAGGCCCTCCCTCCCCTTCCATCCCCGCCGGACGTCTGCAGCGGAGCCGCATGCTGCCGCTACACAACTGCTTCCTTCCGGCCGGCCTCACCTTTTCTGATACTCTTTCTGAAGAGGCGGGGACAGCGCAGAGGAAGCACTCATAGCAGCGTGCAGACGGCCCCGGCCCCTTCAGAAAGAGTATCGGAAAAGGTGAGGCTGGCAGGAAGGAAGCAGTTGTGTAGTGGCGGCAGCATGCGGCTGCGCTGCAGACGTCTGGCAGGGATGGAAGGGGAGGGAGCAGGCCGGGAGGGAACAAAACCTGCGGCGCGCTGGTGGGTGGCTGGGAGGAGGGAGCTGAACTCGCGCTTTTTTGTTGGCTGAGTTGCACCATTGCTGGGTGGGCCCGAGCCCAAAGTGGGTGGACCCAGGCCCACCCATGGCTACACCCCTGCATTCACTGCAAAAAGAGTATACGCCATAAGAGAGTCATGATTCATTGGTAATGCAGTGTGCACTGCAGGATTGTCTTTCACTGCTGATGCAGCATACACTGTAGGAATGTCATCATGCAGCAGTAAAGAAGTCTTCCTCAGAAAAATTGACATAGCACCTTAAATCACAAAAGTGATCTCAAAGCTGTTTTCATCTGAAATAAAACTGTGATAGAAAATAATCAATAATAAATCATCTTTAATACACAGAGAAACCTCACTCCCACTTTCGAATAGACACCCTAGAATAAACTCCCTGAGCCCATACGCCAAGCCCCCTCCCTGCCCATCTTCAAATCCTTGCTCAAAGCCCACCTCTTCAATGTCGCTTTCGGCACCTAACCATTGTACCTCTATCCAGGAAATCTAGACTGCCCCAATTTGATTGACTGCACTTTTTTTCCTTTAGATTGTAAGCTCCTTCGAGCAGGGACTGTCCTCTGTGTTAAATTGTACAGCGCTGCGTAACCCTGGTAGCGCTTTATAAATGTTAAGTAGTAGTAGTAATTTGATGTTGAGAAATAAATCAGTGGCCAATATTCATCCACGGTATACAGATTTTTTGTGTCTGCCGCGAACGCTAAAACCAAAAATTCACTGCCGAGCCCTATGCAGTTTTGGCATTGAATTGATGGGTTTTTCTTTATTGCTGGCTAGCGAATGATTGGTTAAGTTCATATTCAGACTTAAACCAGCAATAGGTTAGTGCATAAAGATAAGACAGCTATTTCTACAGTCCTATTTATGCACTAAACCTGGCTGGTTAGGTCTGAATATCGGAACCTAACCATACTCTGCCCCCAGAATGCCCCAGTAGCACCCTTCTAGACATGAAACTTGTGGTTTTAACTGTTTGATACTGCGGAAGACTATCTGGCTACCTGACCCTTACGTGCAGGTAAGGGCTGGAGGGACAGAAAGATGATGTACAGAATGACACTATCCATCCACCCACAATCCCCTTTCCCAGGACTCCATCATGCAGGGCAGAGCCTATGATCTTAAGCCAATATCTTCAGTGATTATACTGATGTGCCACGAAAGCCAATGGCACAAAGAACAGAACAGATGATACCAGCAAGAGTGAGCAGAGAAGAACTGAAGAATAATGCTGACCATGAGGAAGAGGAAGAAGAGGAGGAGAACCAGTAAAGGCCACCTGGCATACTTCTCATTTCTGGAACATTCTTGGGTGAGACAACTCCATCAGTATACATATTTTGGGGGTTAATTATCAATAATGGTCTTTTGAGGTGTTGGGATATCATGTACATAAGAGTAGCCATACTGGGACAGACCAATGGTCCATCTAGCCCAATATCCTGTTTTCCAAACAGTGGCCAAGTCAGGTCACATGTACCTGGCAGAAACCCAAATCGTGGCAACACTCCATACTACAAATCCCAGGGCAAGCAGTTGCTTCCCATGTCTGTCTCAATAGCAGACTATGGACCTATCCTCCAGGAATTTGTCCAAACCTTTTTTTAAACCCAGATACACTAACTGCTGTTAGCACATCCTCCGGCAAAGAGTTCCAAAGAGCTTAACTATTCGTTCAGTGAAAAAATATTTCCTCCTATTTGTTTTAAAAGTATTTCCATGTAACTTGCTCAAGTGTCCCCTAGTCTTTGTATTTTTGGAATGAGTAAAAAATTGATTTACTTCTACTCGTTCTACATCACTCAAGATTTTGTAGACCTCAATCATATCTCCCCTCAGCCATCTCTTTTCCAAGCTGGAGTACTAACCTCTTTAGCCTTTCCACATACGAGAGGATTTCTATCCCCTTTATCATTTTGGTTGCTCTTTTTTAACCTTTTCTAATTCTGCTATATCTTGAGATACAGCGACCAGAACTGAACGCAATACTCAAGGTGCGGATGCACCATTGAGCGATACAAAGACATTATATTATTTTCGATCTTATTCACCATCCCTTTCCTAATAATTCCTAGCATCCTGTTTGCTTTTTTGGCGGCCGCCACCCACTGAGCAGAAGATTTCAGCGTACTATCTACAAACGACACCCTGATCTTTTTCTTGAGTGCTGATCCCCAAGGTGGACCCTAGCATCAGGTAACTATGATTCGGATTATTCTTTCCAATGTGCATCATCTTGCACTTGTCCACATTAAATGTCATCTGCCATGGGACTTCCGGTGGAGCCGAGCGGCAAGATGGCCGTCAAGCTGTGAGCTCCGTACCACTCGAGCGAAGCCCCGAAACCAACGGCACCGGCACCGCTTCCGATGGCTCTAAGGGGCATCGGAGGGTAGCGGAGACCAGGAAGCACCTACGAACGGCCCCACCACAGAAGCCGACAGCCCCCGCGCAGAGTTTCCCACGACCCGCATTTCCAAGATGGCGGCGGCAGAAGAGAAACGACACCAGTGAAACCCAGAGGCCAGCGGTGATCAGGGGAGAAGGGACGTACGCGAGGGGAGAAGTCCGCACCTGTTAAAAACTGGAGGCAGAGAGGTGCGGATCGGAAGCAGGCACAGCAGATCCCCCAGACGCAATGCGAACCCCGGAGTAGAAGCGAGGCTCAAACGGGTTTGAGCAGGCAAGTGACAGAGAGCAGCAGAGAGTCTGGGGGAGGCACAAGTTTTTTTTTTTTTTTTTTTTTTTCTTCTCTTTTCTCTCTGAGGCATATCGTGGGCACAAGTTTTGGGCAGGATAGTGCGGTGTATGCTTCCTGTTTGCCCCCCTCCCCCCAGTCTGGGGGTGAAGGTTTTGGACGGTAGCCTAAGTGGTATAACGTTTCTCCCACCCCGTCTCCAAACCTGAGAGACCACGGAAGGTACGGGCTGAGTGCCAGAAGAACTCCGGGGTGCCCCGAGGACGCTGAGAATACGCATAGGAGCTCAGTCCCCACAGAAGTTGGACAACTAAAGCCTAGTAAATTCGGGAGGCAAGCTGTGCGGAGGACGCATATGAACTGGTGAGCTTTGTGTATGGAGCAATACCTGAAACACATGTCGCCTGGGACCACTCGCAAGGGGACGAAGTTTGATAAAGAAAAGCCCACACCTCTCAGGCCCAACCATAAAATGGAGGACTTGAAAAGTTCAGTGGAGGTAGAGTTTACTGATAAACAGCTGGCACAAATAACAGCAGCGGTGAGTGCGGCCCTCAGCCCAAGGCTTGAGCTGCTGGCGGGGCAATTAAAAAATTTGGAATCATCTGCAGCAGACACAGAGAGGAGGGTGGGAGAGGCGGAAAATCGAATAGCCACAACGGAGGACTGTTGTTCACACAGTACACAGGAGATTGCCAGACTCCAGAATCAGCTTAAGCTGCAACAGGAAAAAATAGAAGACATGGAAAACCGTGCACGGAGATGTAACCTGAGACTTGTGGGAATCCCTGAAAAGATTCCGGAAAAATCGTTGGGACATCTACTGGAACAGTGGTTGAAAAAAGAATTGGCTCTCTCTGACAGTTACGGAGAGCTGTGTATTGAACGAGCCCACAGGTTGGGGCGCTGGCAACAAAACTTGCAGAGACCGAGAATCGTCATCATTAAAGTGCTCAATTACCTGCACAAGGAAGAAATCATGCGGGGTTACAGATTGAAGAGAGATTCCCTTATATATGAGGGATCCCAGGTAAAGATCTTTCAAGACTATTCGGCAGGAGTACAGGAGCAGAGACGCCGTTTTCACCCCATTTGTTCTGCATTGGCTGCTAAGAAGACCAGATTCATGCTGCTTTATCCAGCCATTTTGAAGATTCACCATCTGAACCAGTGGCGTTCGTTCCAGACCACACAGGAGGCCCAGCAGTTCCTAGACAAGGATATGAAGGAGCCCAACACATGAGATAGTACTGGGTATGAACTTTGCTGGACAGTTGGGTGGCCCCCTCCTACGCTTTTCTGTGGGTGGGGGCCACGGACCCAGAGGTGATGAATAATGTGGGGGTTACGTGAAAGTTATGGTTGTAAGTTAATGGTCAATGTTTTTCTTTGGTAGGACAGTTACAATGGTAAGAACACAGAGAGGTTTCAGTGGCTGTGGGGGATTTGGGATTTGTGAGGGCCATCTGACCATGAGTTGGGTGGCGTCCTGAGGGGTGGGGTTCGAAAAATAAGTAGGTGCTGATGGGCTAGGGGCTTCCAGGAGTGAGAGAAGTCCGAGACAAGAAGAAGACTCTGAAGAGTTACAGGGAGGAGGGGTGGGGGGAGGGTGGGGACGGGACACAGGGGGAAATAGAGGGGGTAGGGATTAGGGGGGACACAGAACACAAATATGCACACGGTGAGGATGTGAAGGATGAGTGGTGTGATGAAATAGCTGTGATAGAATGGAAGGATGCACCGGGGAGGTGGTGGCTGGGACACCTCGCCGCTGAGATTATAGGAATCTCATATGGAGGCATTGACAGATATGTAGAGACTACATGGCTCCACTACAGGTTTTAACTTGGAATGTGGGGGGTATACATTCACCAGTTAAGAGGCAAAAAATTTTAAAAACTCTGAATGATCAAAAGGCGTCAATTGCATTTCTGCAGGAGACACATTTAACACAGGCAGAACATACTAAATTGAAACGATGGTGGGTAGGCGAAATTTTTGAGTCACCAGCAGTGAGAGGGAAGGGAGGAGTGCTCACATTGGTAAGAAAAGGAATACATGTGGAGGTTGGCAAGGTAGTGAGGGATGACAAAGGGAGATATGTGCTGGCATCTGTAGTGTTGGATAGGCAACCGGTTATACTTTGTAACATCTATGCACCAAACACATTTGAAAAACAATTTTATACGCAGCTTATTCGTATATTGCAGGGTTTGGGAGGGATACCCATTATAATGGGGGGAGATTTTAATGAGGCAGCAGATCCAGCACTGGACAGGTCTAAACCAACGGGGAGAGAGCTGGCCGGACCTCGGAGGGGAATAGCGGCGCTAGAAGAGGCATTTGCTGTGGTGGACGTGTGGAGAACACTTAACCCTCTTGAGAGGGACTATACCCATCTATCGAGGGCTCACTCCACTTGGTCTCGAATTGACTATATATTTGTCACAGAGGACTTGTTCACACAGGTAGACACCGCTCGGATCGGCCCAGTTGTGGTCTCTGATCATGCCTGGGTAATGGTGAGACTACAGTTAGATGAGGGGAGGAGAGGGGACAGGGTGTGGCAATTTCCAAGCTGGCTATATCGGGATGGGCAGTTTCTTCCCCACTTGGTTCAATGTTGGAAAGACTTTAGCAAGACCAATGAGATACATAGGGCGGATCCAATGCTCTATTGGGAGACTGCTAAGGCGGTTCTCAGGGGAGAGACTATAGCATACACAAGTTTTAAACAGAAAGTGAGAAAACAAGAGATACTTAGATTAGAGAAGAGAGTAACTATGCTGAGGCGACAATATAGTGAGGGACATTCGCAGAGGCTCCGGGTTCAGCTGTTAGAGGCACAACAGAGTCTTAATGAGCTAGTGCATCGTATAGTTCAGAGGTCCCTGGCCTATTATAAGTATCGGCTATATAAGTTTGCTAACAAGGGAGGGAAGTTTTTGGCACGGGTGATGGGCAGGAAGGCAGGATACCGTAAGGTGCTCACGCTGGCAAATGAACAAGGAGCCATGGTACATCAGGATAGTGAAATCTCAGGAGTATTCAAGAAATTTTTTGAGCAACTGTATCAGCCGCAAGATGACTTAGTCACGCCTAGCGAGACTTATATGACTGGTATAGATCTACCTAGATTAGAAGAGGAAGAACTCCGGGTATTAAATGCAGACTTTACGGTGGAGGAGGTGATGTGGGTGATTAAGCAGAGCCCCTTGGGGAAGACACCAGGCCCGGACGGAATGCGGAACGAATTTTATAAGCTATTGCAGACTGAAGTTTGTCCGATTCTGACTGAGGTCTTTAATTTAACAGTTCAGCGGGGATCCATGCCATTACATATGAATAAGGCTCACATAACAGTGCTGTTAAAGCCGGGTAAGCCAGCCAATCGCCCAGAATCATATCGACCAATATCACTTTTGAATTCAGAGGCTAAATTTTTGGCTAAATTGTTAGCCAATAGGTTGGCCAGGTATCTCCCTGCTTTGGTGGAGGAGCCACAGGTGGGATTTATAAGGGGAAGGAAAATAGCAAAGAACATGCGAAGAATAATTCTAGCTTTGGAAAAAGTGCAGAGGGAGGGAACGCCGGCAATGTTAATTAGTTTTGATGCCGAAAAGGCTTTCGACAGGGTGGACTGGGGGTTCCTTTTCGAAACACTTAAGGCGTATGGGATGAATGGATTCTTTCTACAGGCTGTTAGGGTATTATATAACGACCCTCGGGCGCGAGTCTTGGTCAATGGTCTAGGGTCGGAGTGGTTTCCTATAGGTCGGGGAACGCGCCAGGGATGCCCTCTCTCTCCACTCCTTTTCGTGTTAACACTCGACCCATTGATACGAGAGATTGGGACTAATACAGATATACAAGGAGTACATATTCGAGATAGGGTATTTAAAATTGCGGCATTCGCCGATGATTTGCTGGTGTTAATTACAAACCCAAAGAGGTCCTTGGGATATCTTATGGAAAGCATAAAGGAATATGGAGAATTTTCGGGGTTACATTTAAATTATATGAAATCTGAGGCCCTGGCGAGTCCGGAGGTCAGGAGGGCAGACTGGGAACAGTTCCCGTTGCGCTGGGTGACTGGATCCTTTACGTATCTGGGTATCCAATTAACAATAGATCCAGCAAGGTTGTACGCCTGTAATGTTCCTCAGTTATTGCAGAACACAAAGGTACAGTTGGTCAAGTGGACCTCCTTGCCGTTGTCACTGATGGGAAGGATACATTTGTATCGTATGCTGGTGTTCCCGAAGTGGCTATACATGTTACAAACGTTGCCAATACGGTTATGGAAAAAAGATTTAAAAGCCCACCAGAGACAGGTAAATCGTTTTTGTTGGGCGGGGCGGAAACCAAAACTCAGGTGGCATAGTCTTGGCGGGAACCAGGTGAGTGGGGGACTGGGGATTCCTGATATGCGCACATATAACCAAGCATGTCTGCTCCGCCATCTGGGAGATTGGGTTTTGGGCACTGCTACATACACTGATACACAATTGGAGAGTCTGTACTTTAGCCCCTGGCACCTTAACTACCTCTTGCACACAAAATTTAGTAATCTCCCGCAAGGGGTAAAACGTAGCTGCCTTTTGCAGCCTTTGCGATATTTGTGGAGAGAGGTAGCGGGACTTTTAGGGCATAATCCAGAGCAGAGTGTATTGCTGCCCATTATGGGCAATGGGGATTTTGTGCCAGGGAGGGAAAATAAGGTCTTTCGAGATCTGGAGAAAAAGGGAGTGATACTTTTAGAGTATTTCCTACAGAGAGATGGGAAAGTCATGACTTATTTAGAATTTGAGAGGCTCTGTGCGGGAGGAATATTAGCGAAATTAGCCTACTACCAATTATCACATTATATATATAGCCTCCCCGCCGCAGACCTACTACCAGAGTTTGGGATGAGTATCAGGGAGCTCCTGGCCGGGGATGCAGCTGGACAAATATCAGTATCCTGGTTTCACAGGGTGCTGATAGGGAAACAACCCAAAAGAGATGTTAAACCATTAGCTGAGAAATGGAGTCAGGAGGTGGGAAGTAGAATAATAGAGGGGACTATATTAGCCGCGCTTCAGGGAGGCGTAAGGGTGGTGCATAGTTCTGAGTTACAGGAATGCCACTTTAGAACTATCCATAGGGCATATTTTTCAGCTAAACAGGCGTGGTATGCAGGTGTGGTGGAAACCAGTGAATGCCCCAAGTGTGCAGTGGACAATGCATCGTTTCTTCATGGTGTGTGGCAGTGCAGGGTGATACAGGGGTTCTGGTCGGCTCTCTCCCGGTTCCTAAGTTGGGTCCTTGGATATCAGGTGGACCTGTCCATTGAGCGGGTCTTATTTAGTTCAGTGAGGGTTTGGAATAGAGGTTCACTAGAGGAAAAGAATTTTCTTAGTAAAGTTTGCATTTTGGGGAAAAAATGTATTCTCAACCATTGGATCATGGATAAAGGCCCCTCTTATTGGTATTGGAGGAACAAGCTTCATGAGCTGATGTTATGGGAAATGCAGGACGCTCGTAGCTCACCAAAGAGGCGGCAGCGGTTCATGAAAGTCTGGGGGGCCTATTTGCAAAAAATATCTCCAAGAGCACGGAGTCAAGTATTGAATGTTTTAGGTTAGATCGGGTGCATGGAAGAGATGTGATAGGGATGAATGTGTCGAGAACTTGTGGTAAGCCGTCACGACTGGAAGTTAAAGGTGTGATGAGTGGAAGAGGAGGTTGGAAGCCTCAATTCTTAATGTCATGTTCGCTACAGTACCCACATGAGAAGATTGGGATATCAAGTTGTTGTAGGGGGGGTATGTTCTGTGTCTTATCACATGCTCAATTACTACTAAGTGGTGCTATAGTGAAGAGGATAGGGGATAGGTAAGAGGGAGGGAGTTGGGGGAGGGGTAGGGGGGAAGAAAAGGTTGACTGGTACGGGATAATGTTTAATTGGCATTGGGAGTGCTGTCGAAAGGTATGTTCAAGTTTTGAGTTTGATTTGTTGCAAGTATATAATGTCATAATATGAGTAAATCCTAATGGCAAATATTAACAAGGGTTCAATGAACATGTATTCCACAGTGGTGACCTACTGCGACGGGGGGCTATAAGAGCCAAAAGCCCCTTGCGCATTTTTGTTAGCAAGACATCAAAGGAGTGGGGCACTGTTGGAAGTTTTTTTTTTTTTTTTTTTTTATGACATAGCAGAGTTTGTTATGTGGGCGACCTTATGCTCTATAAAGGATTAAGTGGGTTAGAGATTTAATATGGGTAAGCACTTGTTGGAGTTTTTGCATAACGTTGGGATTGGAATGGGGTTGGGGTATAGGGAAGGGAAGGGTTGGGGGGAGGGAGGAGAAAGTGGGGGGGGGGAAGAAAATGTATGGAATTACATGTTCAAGAAATGTTTCACTGTGATTTAACTGCTGTATTTGATGTTATTCCATTAATAAAATAGATTTAAACTAAATGTCATCTGCCATTTGAACGCCTAGTCTTCCAGTCTGCAACACTCCACCCTCCTCGAGAGAAATGACAATTTAACTCTACTCTCCATTTTCTGTCCAATAACCAATTCCTAATCCACATCAGAACCTTGTCTCTTATCCCAATGACTAATTTTCTCAGGAACCTCTCATGAGGAACTTTATCAAAAGCTTTCTGAAAATCTAGATACACTACATCAACTGGCTCATCTTTAGCCACATGCTTTTTCACGCCTTCAAAGAAATAAAGCAAATTGGTGAGGCAAGACTTCCCTTGGTTGAACCCATGCTGACTCTGTCCTATTAAACCATGTTTGTCTATGTGTTCTGTAATGTTATTCTTTATAATACTTTCCACTGTTTTGCCCGGCACCGACATAAGGCATACCGATCTATAATTTCCTGGATCAAATCTGGAAGCCTTTTTAAAAATCAGCATCACATTGGTACTATGAATTATTTTAACGATGGGTTACATATTACCAACAGCAGATCAGCAATTTCATGCCTGAGTTCTTTGAGTACCCTTGGATGTATGCCATCCGGTTCAGGTGATTTACTACTCTTTAATTTGTCAATTTGGCTCAGTACATCTCCCAGGTTCACCGAGATTTCTTTCAGTTCTTCCGCATCATGATCCTTGAAAACAATTTCCAGTACAGGCAGATCTCTTCATCTTCTTCCGTAAAGACAGAAGCAAAGAATTCATTCAGTTTCTCCGCTATGGCCTTGTCCTCCCTGAGCACCCCTTTTGCTCCTTCATGATCTAACGGTCCCACGGATTCCCTCGCAGGCTTTCTGCTTCTGATGTACCTGAAAAAGTTGTTACTGTGAGTTTTACCCTCTACAGCAAGTTTCTCTTCATATTCTCTTTTAGCCTTCTTTATTAATGCTTTGCATCTGACTTGCCAGTGCTTATTTTGCTTCTTATTTTCTTCATTTAGGTCCATTTTCCATTCTTTGAAGGACAATCTTTTGGTTGTAATGGCCTCTTTTACTTCACCTTTTAACCATGCAGGCTGACGTTTTCTCTTCTTTCCACCTTTGCAAATACGTGGAATGCATCTGGACTGAAATTCCAAGATGGTATTTTTGAATAATGTCCACGCCTGATTTAGTGTCCTAACTTTTGCAGCCGATCCTTTTAGTTTTTTTTAACCATTTTCTTCATTTTATTATAGTTGCCCTTTCAAAAATTAAATGCAGACACAGTAGATTTCCTTTGCAGGTTCATCCCAGATAGTAGCGCAAATTTGATCATGTTATGATCACTGTTTCCCAAGGGACCCAACACCACCACCTGTCGCACTATGCCCCGCATGCCACCAAGGACCAGATCCAAAGTGGCTCCCCCTCTTGTCAGTTCCTGGACCAGCTGCTCCAAGAAGCAGTCATTTATTACATCTAGAAATTTTCTTTCCCTGGCACTCCCTGATGTATCTGTGCTGTCTCTCCTTATGAGTCTATTCATAAGGACATAACAGTAGCCATATTGGGTCAGACCAATGGTCCATCTAGCCCAGTATCCTGTTTTCCAAACAGTGGCCAATCCCGGTCACAAGTAGCTGGCAGAAACCCAAATGATGGCAACACTCCATACTAAAAATCCCAGGGCAAGCAGCTGCTTCCCATGTCTGTCTCAATAGGAGACTACGGACGTTTCCTCCAGGAATTTGTCCAAATCTTTTTTAAACCCAGATACACTAACCGCTGTTACCACATCCTCCGGCAAAGAATTCCAGAGCTTAACTATTCGTTGAGTGAAAAAATATTTCCTCCTATTTGTTTTTTGATTTCTTAAAAGAAAAAAAACACAGGTACCCTGTTCCTTCCCAGAAGCAGGAAATGTGCAGAATATATATACAAGCTCCAGCAATACCTGTACACACCAAAAGAAAAGAAATTACAATATTAACCAAAAACAGAAATCATACAATCGTCAAAAAAGTAAACAGTCTGAATCTGCATTTAGCTCTCCAAAATCTGTGCAAGCCACTTAACAGCAGCCCAGGGGACACCTCACTTGTAACCTGCAAGCAAGAACACTTGCCACCCTGTAATGACGCCTATAAACCTCAGTGGTTTAGGATGGAAATCCTCTCCTATCTCAGCACTCCATGTCTTCAGTTACCCTCCTCTCACTGGCAATCATGGCACAAATAAATCTCAGGCAGCTGTCTGGGGAGGCAGTTGTGTGAAATATATAGTCCTGTTTTTTCCCCTCTCTCTTTCACTGCTGGTCTTTATCTACTCTTCTCTGTCTATTCCTCTGTCCTCTTTCTGCTATTCTCCCCTGTCTCTCTTGCTCTCTACCAAGACCTCCCCAGATTAACAGCTATCAGGAAATGACAGTCAACAGCTGAGGCCAGATTTCATCGTTATGGAAGTGACACTTCCCAGGGCAAATCTATGTTCAGCAGGTTAGATACAGTATTACAGGATGAGCAGCACAGCTGCATTGTGATGTCATCGGCTATTGCAACAGTTGTTCTTTTGACAAAGGCTAACACCACACATGCCACTAACTCTTATGATACATATATGCATCTTGAGTCATTATGGCCCGAATGAGAGAAGCACAAAGTTATTCTGGGCCCTGTTTGTAGCAGCTGGGTTACCCTGCTTAGGGACAGCTGGAGTTGTATCCTATTATCAGTAAATGCAGCTCTAGTTCTAGAGTGATATAGAGATACAACTAGAAAACCTCATCCACTGGACTCATCGCAAATTAGAAAGAATGATCTGAATTACAGTTACCTGATGCTAGGGTCCACCTTGGGGGGGGGGGGGGGGGGGTGGTCAGCGCCCAAGAAAAAGATCTAGGTGTTGTTGTAGACAATACGCTATAATCTTCCGCCCAGTGTGTGGTGGCAGCCAAAAAAAGCAAACAAGATGCTATGAATTATTAGGAAAGGGATGGTAAAAAAAGACCAAGAATGATGATGCGACCTCACCTTGAATACTGCATTCAGTTCTGGTCACCATATCTCAAAAAAGATATAGTGGAATTAAAAAGGTTCAACGTTTGGCAATTAAAATTCAATGCGAAGAAATGCAAAGTGATGCACTTAGGGAGTAGAAATCCAAGGGAGACGTATGTGTTAGGCGGGGAGAGTCTGATTGGCACGGACGGGGAGAGGGATCTTGGGGTGATAGTATCCGAGGACCTGAAGACGACGAAACAGTGTGACAAGGCGGTGGCCGTAGCGAGAAGATTGCTAGGCTGTATAGGGAGAGGTGTGACCAGCAGAAGAAGGGAGGTTTTAATGCCCCTGTATAAGACGTTGGTGAGGCCCCACCTGGAGTACTGTGTTCAGTTTTGGAGGCCGTACCTTGCGA
Organism: Microcaecilia unicolor; assembly: GCF_901765095.1. Taxonomy (NCBI): domain Eukaryota; kingdom Metazoa; phylum Chordata; class Amphibia; order Gymnophiona; family Siphonopidae; genus Microcaecilia; species Microcaecilia unicolor. Next base: position 575,469 of record NC_044034.1, on the reverse strand, counting down.
AGGATGTCAAAAAAATGGAAGCGGTGCAAAGAAAAGCTACGAGGATGGTATGGGATTTGCGTTCCAAAACGTATGAAGAGAGACTTGCTGACCTGAACATGTATACCCTGGAGGAAAGGAGGAACAGGGGTGATATGATACAGACGTTCAAATATTTGAAAGGTATTAATCCACAAACGAATCTTTTCCGGAGCTGGGAAGGTGGTAGAACGAGAGGACATGAAATGAGATTGAAGGGGGGCAGACTCAGGAAAGATGTCAGGAAGTATTTTTTCACGGAGAGGGTGGTGGATGCTTGGAATGCCCTCCCGCGGGAGGTGGTGGCGATGAAAACGGTAACGGAATTCAAACATGCGTGGGATGTGCATAAAGGAATCCTGTGCAGAAGGAATGGATCCTCAGAAGCTTAGCTACAATTGGGTGGCAGAGCAGGTGGGGGGAAGAGGGGTTGGTGGTTGGGAGGCGAGGATAGGGGAGGGCAGACTTTTATACGGTCTGTGCCAGAGCCGGTGATGGGAGGCGGGACAGGTGGTTGGGAGGCAGGAAAAACTGCTGGGCAGACTTATACGGTCTGTGCCCTGAGAAAGACAGGTACAAATCAAGATAAGGTATACACATGAGTTTATCTTGGGCAGACTGGATGGACCGTGCAGGTCTTTTTCTGCCGTCATCTACTATGTTACTATGCTACTATGTTCAGAGAAGAGCAACCAAAATTATAAAGGGGATGGAACTCCTCTCGTATGAGGAAGGGCTAAAGAGGTTAGGACTCTTCAGCTTGGAAAAGAGACGGATGAGGAGAGATATGATTGAGGTGTACAAAATCCTGAGTGGTGTAGAATGAGTAGAAGTAAATCGATTGTTTACTCGTTCTAAAAGAACAAAGACTAGGGGACACTCAAGGAAGTTACATGGAAATACTTTTAAAACAAATAGGAGGAAATATTTTTTTTCACTCAAAAGCTAATTAATCTCTGGAACTCATTTCTGGGTTTAAAAAAGGTTTGGACAAGTTCCTAGAAGAAAAGTCCATAGTCTGCTATTGAGATAGACACGGTGGAAGCCACTGGTTGCCCCAGGATTGGTAGCATGGAATGTTGCTACTACTGGGGTTTCTGCCAGGTAATGGTGACCTCAATGGCCACTGTCAGAAACAGGATACTGGGCTAGATGGACCATTACATAAGTACATAAGTATTGCCATACTGGGAAAGACCAAAGGTCCATCAAGCCCAGCATCCTGTTTCCAACAGTGGCCAATCCAGGTCATAAATACGTGGCAAGATCCCAAAAAAGTACAAAACATTTTATACTGCTTATCCCAGAAATAGTGGATTTTCCCCAAGTCCATTTAATAACGGTCTATGGACTTTTCCTTTAGGAAGCCGTCCAAACCTTTTTTAAACTCCGCTACGCTAACCGCCTTTACCACATTCTCTGGCAACGAATTCCAGAGTTTAATTACATGTTGAGTAGAAGAAGAGTCCTAGCCAGGAAGTTGTGATTTTGCGAGCCTCTTCTCCTAACATTTCTATCCTAGAATCCGATAAGAAATTGTTTAATATATTGTTAGCTGTTGCTTTACAGTTAATTGTTTCAAACTGGAAAAATAATGTGAATGTAAATTATAATGAATGGTGGAGTTACGTGTGTGTGATTAGAAAATATGAAACAATTCTGGCTCATAAACATCGGAGAGTTAGGTCTGTCTTAAAGACTTGGGCTCATTTAGACTTATTTTGTCAGGATCCTAATAGCACTAACTGACCACACCATATAACTGCTGATTGTCTAAGGGTGTTGTCATGGAATGCTGATAATGTTCTGTCTTTTTGTTTATGCTTATTTTAATTGCCATGGATTGTTGTTTGATTTTTCCTGTTTTATGTTTTGAAAAGCCTTAATAAAAATATGAAACAAGGAAATGGGAAACTTGGCTTGTTAGAATCTTATGATTAGGGAAAGGTAGAAACAGAAGGAAATGAATGTAGTTCTTCTATGTTCTCTCACCAGGATACAGGAAAACAAAGATAAAAACAGTCCTGGATTAGGATAAACCTTGCACACTCTATGGCTAGTAGCTGGCATATATTATAAGCATTGTGGGCAGGATAGCTAAGCAGATTGGATGGGTCCAGGCCCCCCTAAACTTGGTGGCCAGTCAATTGCCTGGGTTTGGGGCCCTACTGACTGCCCTCCGTGTTTCAGCCATCATGCTTCTCCTCAATCTAACCACCATGGTCAGTTCTCTCCTACTCCCTTTCGGCTCCCTGCAGAGCTGTCTTCTTCAATTTTCCAGGCCACCAGCATCGTCAGTGAGGTAAGCACCCTGCCTTTGGTAGCCCGGAAACTTTCCATCTGCTGCAATTTCTTGTCCTGTATAGGCAGGATGCTGCAACAGAGAGAAGGCTTCTAGGGCCGCTGAAGACAGTGTGTTTATCTCACTTGTACTGCAAGCGGCCTGGAAAATTGAAGAAGGCAGCAGTGCTGGAAGCCAGAACTAAGGGAGCGAGTAGGAGAGAGTTGACCAAGGCAGTTAGATTGAGATGGCTGAAGCCCATGAGGTTAGTCTCCCTTTCCCTCTCCTCTGTGCACCCGTCATCCCCATTACCCAAACAAAGCAAGCAAATCGATGAGTATCTCTATCCACATTGTTGTTCTTTACTGTTGATGGCATTTTTATTTGATCTTACTTATATTTTTCAACATGCCTGTTTGTGCAGCATAGGGATGTACAGATGTTTCATCGGTTAGAGTAGTAATTAGTTCTAAATCATAATCATTGTGTCATTTGGAGGGGCAGGTTAGAGGGACTCACTATATTCTGATGTTTTCACCTTGTAAAGGGCCACCAAAAGACATTAAGAGTATCAGGTGCTTAACAATCAGACTTACTATTCAAAAATCACTAATTAGGTTGACACCTGGGAGCATTTAACATCTTTTTTATCTGTGCCTACATCAAAATAAAAAGATGGCATGTGGGAACTTGCTCCTTTTGTTTTGTGGATTGCAGTGGTATATTATAAAAATGTACTTACATAGTAACATAGTAGATGACGACAGAAAAAGACCTGCATGGTCCATCCAGTCTGTCCAACAAGATAAACTCATATGTGCTACTTTTTGCCAGCTAACTCCAAATCATAAGAGAGAGGCCGGAATACAGCCCTGGTTTCTTTAATCTCTTGCTTTTGCCTTTTTTATTACTACTGTTTCACAGAGAAAGTATTGAATAATGAAGGAAGGGAAGAGTCAGTCTAAATGTGCCAACATTGGCCAATTCAGCATGCTATTACCCGCCAAGTTCATACAAAGTTAATTATTTTCAATGGACAATAAATCTGTTGGCTCAGGCTGCTTGCTATGTGAAATTTCCATCATAGTTTTCTTATCGCTATCAAGTATTACATATTAAGGGCATTTGATTTAAACTTTATCTAGTCCTTATATGCACATGGGGAGGTTGAACAATTAGGTATAAACTGTGTAGTTCCAGAGTTTCCTTGTTTTGGACTGATTAGGGTCCTACTGATCTGTACATCTGCTGTCAAGAATTTTAGAAGATGGAAAAGAGAAAATAAATTTTTGGATATACTCTGTAGAAACTGTTGTGTGTATGGATGCTTGTTCTGGTGTGTGCATGTCTATACATTCATCCCAGAATACTGATAGAATTGAAAAATGAACTTGCAGAATTATTGCTAGTAATATGTGATTTATCTTTAAACTCAAGCCTGGTTCTGGAAGATTGGAGTGTGACAAATGTAACGGCAATTTTTCAAACAGGTTCCAAATGTGATCCAGAAAATTATAGACCAGTGAGCCTGACGTTGGTGCCGGGCAAAATGGTAGAGACTCTTATAAAGAACAAAAATTACAGAGTATATTCAAAAGCATGGATTAATGAGACAAGGTCAACATAGATTTAGTGAAGGGAAATCTTGCCTCACCAATCTACTACATTTCTTTGAAGGGGTGAACAAACATGTGGATAAAGGTGAGCCGGTTGATATTGTGTACCTGGATTTTCAAAAGGCGTTTGACAAAGTACCTTATGAAAGACTCCAGAGGAAATTGGAGAGTCATGGGATAGGAGGAAGTGCTCTATTGTGGATTAAAAACTGCTTAAAAGATCGAAAACAGAGAGTAGGGTTAAATGGTCAATATTCTCAATGGAGAAGGGTAGATAGTGGGGTTCCCGCAGGGGTCTGTGCTGGGGCCACTGCTTTTTAACATATTTATAAATGATTTAGAGATGGGAGTAACTAGTGAGGTAATTAAATTTGCTGATGACACAAAGTTATTCAAAGTTGTTAAATCGCGAGAGGATTGTGACCTTACGAGATTTGGAAAGTGGGCATCCAAATGGCAGATGGCGCTTAATGTGAGCAAGTGCAAAGAGATGCATGTGGGAAAGAGGAACTGAACAGGTTCCACATTAGGAGTCACCTACCAGGAAAGGGATCTAGGCGTCATTGTTGATGATACATTGAAACTTTCTGCTCAGTGTGTGGCGGCGCCTAAGAAAGCAAATAGAATGTTAGGTATTCTTAGGAAAGCAATCGAAAACAAAAATGAGGATGTTATAATGCCTTTGTATTACTCCATAGTGCGACCGAACCTTGAATATTGTTTGCAATTCTGGTCACCGCATTTCAAAAAAGATATAGCGGAATTAGAAAAGATACAGAGAAGGTCAACAAAAATGATAAAGGGGATGGGACGACTTCCCTATGCGGAAAGGCTAAAGCTAGTAGGGCTTCAGCTTGGAGAAAAGATGGCTGAGGGGAGATATGATAGAGGTCTATAAAATAATGAATGGATTAGAACGAGTAAACGTGAATCGCTTGTTTATTCATTCCAAAAATACTAGGAATAGGGGGGTATGCAATGAAGCTACAAAGTAGTAAATTTAAAACGAAACGGAGAAAATATTTCTTCACTCTGGAATTCACTGCCAAAGAATGTAATAAAAGCAGTTAGTTTAGTGGGGTTTAAAAAAGGTTTGGATAGTTTCCTAAAAGAAAAGCCATAAGCCATTATTAAAATGGACTTGGGAAACATCCACTGCATATTTCTAGAATAAGCAGCACAAAATGTATTGTACTGTTTTAGTATCTTGCCAGGTATTTGTAACCTGGATTGGCCACTGTTAGAAACAGGATTGTGGGCTTGATGGACCTTTGATCTAGTATGGCAATACTTATGTACATAGGGCTATGAAAATGCCAAGTTGGGTATATATGCTAATCTCAACTTTGATAAATGTTTCACACTTATCCATCTACTTACTCCCATGATAAATTGAATTCTATTATTCTGTTTCATTGTATTTTCAAATGTAAGCCACATGAAGACTAACTCAAAATAATCTGTTCCTTAGCTGAGCTCTAGTATTACCATATTGAAAATGTGACCCATACCATGCCTGTGTGGTTATATTGCACTAATAAGTTAAAAGATTAACTGGCTTTCTTGAAAGGATTATATACCCTTTGGGTGCATGACTAGGAGCACAAACATATACTTATTTATTCAATGTCACAATTCCTCATATAAGGGAGAAGGGGGTGGAAGGAACACAGGGAGAGAAAAGAAGACATTTTATACAGTGGTGGAAATAAGTATTTGATCCCTTGCTGATTTTGTAAGTTTGCCCACTGACAAAGACATGAGCAGCCCATAATTGAAGGGTAGGTTATTGGTAACAGTGAGAGATAGCACATCACAAATTAAATCCGGAAAATCACATTGTGGAAAGTATATGAATTTATTTGCATTCTGCAGAGGGAAATAAGTATTTAATCCCTCTGGCAAACAAGACCTAATACTTGGTAGCAAAACCCTTGTTGGCAAGCACAGCGGTCAGACGTCTTCTGTAGTTGATGATGAGGTTTGCACACGTCAGGAGGAATTTTGGTCCACTCCTCTTTGCAGATCATCTCTAAATCATTAAGAGTTCTGGGCTGTCGCTTGGCAACTCGCAGCTTCAGCTCCCTCCATAAATTTTCAATGGGATTAAGGTCTGGTGACTGGCTAGGCCACTCCATGACCCTAATGTGCTTCTTCCTGAGCCACTCCTTTGTTGCCTTGGCTGTATGTTTTGGGTCATTGTCGTGCTGGAAGACCCAGCCACGACCCATTTTTAAGGCCCTGGCGGAGGGAAGGAGGTTGTCACTCAGAATTGTACGGTACATGGCCCCATCCATTCTCCCATTGATGCGGTGAAGTAGTCCTGTGCCCTTAGCAGAGAAACACCCCCAAAACATAACATTTCCACCTCCATGCTTGACAGTGGGGACGGTGTTCTTTGGGTCATAGGCAGCATTTCTCTTCCTCCAAACACGGCGAGTTGAGTTCATGCCAAAGAGCTCAATTTTTGTCTCATCTGACCAAAGCACCTTCTCCCAATCACTCTCGGCATCATCCAGGTGTTCACTGGCAAACTTCAGATGGGCCGTCACATGTGCCTTCCGGAGCAGGGGGACCTTGCGGGCACTGCAGGATTGCAATCCGTTATGTCGTAATGTGTTACCAATGGTTTTCGTGGTGACAGTGATCCCAGCTGCCTTGAGATCATTGACAAGTTCCCCCCTTGTAGTTGTAGGCTGATTTCTAACCTTCCTCATGATCAAGGATACCCCACGAGGTGAGATTTTGCGTGGAGCCCCAGATCTTTGTCGATTGACAGTCATTTTGTACTTCTTCCATTTTCTTACTATGGCACCAACAGTTGTCTCCTTCTCGCCCAGCGTCTTACTGATGGTTTTGTAGCCCATTCCAGCCTTGTGCAGGTGTATGATCTTGTCCCTGACATCCTTAGACAGCTCCTTGCTCTTGGCCATTTTGTAGAGGTTAGAGTCTGACTGATTCACTGAGTCTGTGGACAGGTGTCTTTCATACAGGTGACCATTGCCGACAGCTGTCTGTCATGCAGATAACGAGTTGATTTGGAGCATCTACCTGGTCTGTAGGGGCCAGATCTCTTACTGGTTGGTGGGGGATCAAATACTTATTTCCCTCTGCAGAATGCAAATAAATTCATATACTTTCCACAATGTGATTTTCCGGATTTAATTTGTGATGTGCTATCTCTCACTGTTACCAATAACCTACCCTTCAATTATGGGCTACTCATGTCTTTGTCAGTGGGCAAACTTACAAAATCAGCAAGGGATCAAATACTTATTTCCACCACTGTATTTGTTATAAAGCAAAGTTGAGGGATATGAGCCACTGCAGTAATTATTTTCCAGGATACTATGATGTACGTTGAGAGGTTGACCAGAATCAAGTCTACTATAATGGTAAAGTTTAAATTATGGGATAATGCAACTTCATTTAAACAAGTCAGTGCTTCCAAGGTTTCCATAAGTGATCATGTGGCAGAACAGACTGTTTACTTAGAAATCCATTATCAACTGCACTCTATGGCATTATTTAGGAGTATACCAAGAACTACTCACACCTATATGCCTAGTGGCCCCCCATGTCAACCCTGGGCCCCCCCCCCCCCCCAAAAAAAAGAAAAACAAATATCAGGTCTGGCTACCTTCCTGTTCCATGTTTTAGCTCCCTATTACATGTGTTCTCTTAACATCTGCCTTCTTCAGAAATACTGTAAAAACTATGAGATCCTCTTGTATTGCATTTCCCTTCTTGCAAAGGGGTTCGTTATCGGAGCATTTTGAAATCATCTTTCATGTACTTGTCTGCTAGTTTTTGAAATAGCCTCCCATTAGAACTTAGCTACCTATCAATTTATTTGTGTTATAGAAAAACACTTTGTTTTCTTTTACTAAGTAGCCTTTGGACGTCATTCCTAATTCATTTATATATAAGTACATAAGTATTGCCATACTGGGAAAGACCAAAGGTCCATCAAGCCCAGCATCCTGTTTCCAGCAGTGGCCAATCCAGGTCACAAATACCCAGCAAGATCCCCAAAATGTACAAAACATTTTATACTGCTTATCCCAAAAATAGTGGATTTTCCCCAAGTCCATTTAATAATGGTCTATGGATTTTTCCTTTAGGAAGTCGTCCAAACCTTTTTTAAACTCCGCTAAACTAACCGCCTTTACCACATTCTCTGGCAACGAATTCCAGAGTTTAATTACATGTTGAGTGAAAAAAAATTTTCTCCGATTCGTTTTAAATTTACTACATTGTAGCTTCATCGCATGCCCCCTAGTCCTAGTATTTTTGGAAAGCGTGAACAGACGCTTCACATCTACCCATTCCACTCCACTCATTTTATAGACCTCTATCATATCTCCCCTCAGCCGCCTTTTCTCCGAGCTGAAGAGCCCTAGCTGCTTTAGCCTTTCCTCAGAGAAGTCGTCCCATCCCCTTTATCATTTTCATCGCCCTTCTCTGCACCTTTTCTAATTCCACTATATCTTTTTTGAGATGCGGAGACCAGAATTGAACACAATATTCGAGATGCGGTCGCACCATGGAGCGATACAAAGGCATTAAAACATCCTCATTTTTGTTTTCCATTCCTTTCCTAATAATACCTAACATTCTATTTGCTTTCTTAGCCGCAGCAGCACACTGAGCACGAGGTTTCAACGTACCATCAACGACAACACCTAGATCCCTTTCTTGGACCGTGACTCCTAACATGGAACCTTACATGACATAGCTATAATTCGGGTTCCTCTTTCCCACATGCATCACTTTGCCCTTGCTCACATTAAACGTCATCTGCCATTTAGACACCCAGTCTCCCAGTCTCGTAAGGTCCGCTTGTAATTTTTCACAATCCTCCCGCAATTTAACGACTTTGAATAACTTTGTGTCATCAGCAAATTTAATTACCTCACTAGTTACTCCCATCTCTAGGACATTTATAAATATGTTAAAAAGCAGCAGTCCCAGCACAGGTCCTTGGGGAACCCCACTAACTACCCTTCTCCATTGAGAATACTGACCATTTAACCCTACTCTCTGTTTTCGATCTTTTAAGCAGTTTTTAATCCACAATAGAGCACTTCTTCCTATCCCATGACTCTCCAATTTCCTCTGGAGTCTTTCATATGGTACTTTGTGAAACGCCTTCTGAAAATCCAGATACACAATATCAACCGGCTCCCCTTTAGCCACATGTTTGTTCACCCCTTCAAAGAAATGTAGTAGATTGGTGAGGCAAGATTTCCCTTCACTAAATCCATGTTGACTTTGTCTCATGAATCCATGCTTTTGAACATGCTCTGTAATTTTGTTCTTAATAATAGTCTCTACCATTTTGCCAGGCACCAACGTCAGACTCACCGGTCTATAATTTCCCAGAGCTCCTCTGGAACCGTTTTAAAAATCGGCGTTACATTGGCCACCCTCCAATCATCCGGTACTATGCTCGATTTTAAGGATAAATTACATATTTCTAACAATAGCTTCGCAAGCTCATTTTTCAGTTCTATCAGTACTCTGGGATGAATACCATCCGTTCCAGGAGATTTGCTACTCTTCAGTTTCTAGAACTGCCCCATTACATCCTCCAGGTTTATAGAGAATTCATTAAGTTTCTCCGACTTGTCAGCTTCGAATACCATTTCCAGCACCAGTATCCCTCCCAAATCTTCCTCGGTGAAGACCGAAGCAAAGAATTCATTTAATATCTCCGCTATGGCTTTGTCTTCCCTGATTGCCCCTTTTACTCCTCAGTCATCTAGCGGTCCAACTGATTCTTTTGCCAGCTTCCTGCTTTTTAATATACCTAAAAAAAATTTTACTATGTGTTTTTGCCTCCAACTCAATCTTTTCTTCGAAGTCCCTCTTAGCTTTCCTTATCAGCGCTTTGCATTTGACTTGACATTCCTTATGCCGTTTCTTATTATTTTCAGTCGGGTTCCTTCTTCCATTTTCTGAAGGATTTTCTTTTAGCTCTAATAGCTTCCTTCACCTCACTATTTAACCACGCCGGCTGTCGTTTGGTCTTCCGTCCTCCTTTTTTAATAAGCGGAATATATTTGGCCTGGGCTTCCAGGATGGTGTTTTTGAACAGCATCCATGCCTGATGTAAATTTTTGACCCTCGCAGTCGCTCTTCTAAGTTTTTTTTCACCGTTCTTCTCATTTTATCATAGTCTCCTTTTTTAAAGTTAAACGCTAACGTATTGGATTTCCTATGTATACTTACTTCAAAGCTAATATCAAATCCGATCATATTATGATCACTGTTATCAAACGGCCCCAGCACCATTACCTCCCGCACCAGATCATGCGCTCCACTAAGGACTAGGTCTAGAATGTTTCCTTCTCTCGTCTGTTCCTGTACCAGCTGCTCCATAAAGCTGTCCTTGATTTCATCAAGGAATTTTACCTCCCTAGCATGTCCCGATGCTACATTTACCCAGCCAATATCAGGGTAATTGAAATCATCATTATTGTGTTGCCCAGTTTGTTTGCGTCCCTAATTTCCTTTAACATTTCTGCATCCGTCTGTTCATCCTGGCCAGGTGGATGGTAGTACACTCCTATCATTATCCTTTTCCCCTTTACACATGGAATTTCAATCCACAGTGATTCCAAGAAGTGTTTTGTTTCCTGCAGAATTTTCAATCTATTTGATTCAAGGCTCTCGTTAATATACAATGCTACCCCTCCACCAATTCGATCCACCCTATCACTACGATATATTTTGTATCCCGGTATGACACTGTCCCACTGGTTATCCTCCTTCCACCAGGTCTCAGAGATGCCTATTATATCTAATTTTTTATTTAGTGCAATATATTCTAACTCTCCCATTTTATTTCTTAGGCTCCTGGCATTCGCATATATACATTTCAAACTGTGTTTGTTGCTCCTAGTTACATTATACTTAGTACTTACCAGTACTAGTTCGCAATCTTTTGTCTGATTTTTATTTTTATTTAGGGACACCTGATCTAGTACGGTCTCTTTTGTTTTTGATGCGCGTCGAGCTGACCAGGTTTCAGGGAATGTAAGCATTCATGACATGTCATGAGTGAGTAAGTGGATGGGGAGGTTGAGACTGGCTTTGTGAGCTGATTTAGTGGATGAGAGCTATGAATAAAAGAACTGAGGGAATGTCTTCAAGTTTGAGGGGATCCATTTCTGAATTTAGAGGCTTTTAGGATGAGTATGGGTCAGAGGCATTCAGTGTGTAAAGAAGGATCACAATGTTGGTGTGTTGAGGGAAGGGGGAGTATTTGTCTGAGTACAGAGATGAAAGCACAAAGTTACTAAAGCTACGACTGCACAAGAGTGTAAAGTGAAAATGCGGGAGGGGAATGCGTGGGTAGCGTGCACCAAATCGACACTTTCACTGGGCTAGCGCGTGCGACCAGGAGTAATTCTAAGTTTGCCACACACCAAACCCAAGGTAGAAAATTATTTTCTGTTTTCTACCACGGGGGGGGGGGGGGGGGGGGTATTCCTGGCAGTAATCAGCAGCTGGCGCTGCTGCATGGTTACTGCACGGGTAATGACTGAGTCTTTATCGCTATGTCAGTGGGTGGAGATAAGGGCTCAGGCATAAATAGACGCAAGCTAGTTTTAAATTCAGCGAACACCCATTTCCCAGCCCAGCACATGCCCAAAACATGCACCTACACCGTGGCTTAGAAAAAGTACCCCTTAACCCTCTATTGCCCCAGGCAGAAAATAAGGATAGGCTGCAAATATTGCAGGAGACAAAACCCCTATTGGAATCTTTGTGGATTGAAATTCCATGTGAAAAGGGGAAAAGGACGGAGTGTACTACCGTCTGCCTGGACAGGACGAGCGGACGGATGCAGCAATGTCAAAGGAAATTAGGGAAGCGAATAAATTGGACAATGTAATATTAATGGGTGATTTCAATTATCCAGATATAGACTGGGTTAATATAACATCGGTTCATGTTAGGAAGGTAAATTTTCTTGATGAAATCAAGGACAGCTTCACGGAACAGCTGGTTCAGGAGCCCACAAGAGAAGGAAAAATACTAGACTTAGTCCTCAGTGGAGCGCATGACCTGGTGCGGGGGGTAACGGTGCTGGGGCACAGTGATAATAATATGATAACAGTGATCATAATATGATCAGTTTTGATATTGGCTTCGAAGTAAGTGAACTTAGAAAATCAAATACAGTAGCGTTTAACTTTAGAAAAGGAGATTACGATAAAATGAGAAAAACGGTGAAAAAAAGACCATCCTAGAGGTACAGGACAAATATATTCCGCGTATTAGAAAAAGGGGAAAAAAAGACCAAAATGTCAGCCAGTGTGGCTATAAGAGCTAAAAAACAATCCTTCAGAAAATGGAGAAGGGAACTGACTGAAAATAATAAGATAAATCATAAGGAATGCCAAGCCAAATGCAAAGCGGAGATAAGGAGGGCAAAAAAGGACTTTGAAAAAAAGTTAGCGTTAGAAGCGAAAATACATAGTAAAAAATTTTTTTTAGATACATTAAAAGCAGGAAGCCGGCTAAAGAATCGGTTGGGCCGCTGGACGAAAATGGTGTTAAAGGGGCGATCAGGGAAGACCGAGCCGTAGCAGAGAAATTAAATGAATTCTTTGCTTCGGTCTTCACCGAGGAGGATTTGGGAGGGACACCGGTGCCGGAAAACATATTTGAAGCAGGCGAGTCAGAGAAACTAAACGAATTCTCTGTAAACTTGGAGGATATAATGGGTCAGTTCTGCAAACTGAAGAGTAGTAAATCGCCAGGACCTGATGGTATTCATCCCAGAGTATTAATAGAACTGAAAAATGAACTTGTAGAGCTGTTAGTAATACGCAATCTATCCCTAAAATCGAGTGTGGTACCGGAAGACTGGAGGGTAGCCAATGTTACGCTGATTTTTTAAAAGGGTTCCAGAGGAGATCCGGGAAATTATAGACTGGTGAGTCTGACGTCGGTACCGGGCAAAATGGTAGAAGCTATTATCAAGAATAAAATTACAGAGCACGTACAAAAACATGGGCTGATGAGACAAAGTCAGCACGGATTTAGTGAAGGGAAGTCTTGCCTCACCAATCTACTGCATTTTTTTGAGGGGGTGAACAAACATGTGGACAATGGGGAGCCGGTGGATATTGTGTATCTGGATTTTCAAAAGGCGTTTGACAAAAGTGCCTAATGAAAGACTCCTGAGGAAACTGGAGAGTCATGGGATCAAAGGTAGGGTATTACTATGGATTGAGAGCTGGTTGAAAGATAAGAAGCAAAGAGTAGGGTTGAATGGTCAGTATTCTCAGTGGAGAAGGGTAGTTAGTGGGGTCCCGCAGGGGTCTGTGTTGGGACCGCTGCTTTTTAACATATTTATAAATGACCTAGAGATGAGAGTAACTAGTGAGGTAATTAAATTTGCAGATGACACAAAATTATTCAGGGTCGTCAAGTCGCAGGAGGAGTGTGAAAGATTACATGAGGATCTCGCGAGACTGGGGGATTGGGCGTCCAAGTGGCAGATGAAGTTCAATGTTGACAAGTGCAAAGTGATGCATGTGGGTAAGAGGAACCTGAATTACAGCTATGTCATGCAAGGTTCTGCGTTAGGAGTTACGGACCTAGAAAGGGATCTGGGAGTCATCGTTGATAAGACGTTAAAAACATCTGCCCAGTGTGCTGCCGCGGCTAAGAAAGTGCACAGGATGTTGAGTATTATTAGGAAAGGGATAGAAAACAAACACAAGGATGCAATACTAAATGTCTATTTTCTTATATATTTCCACTATTCATGATGTAATATAAGCCACATTGAGCCTGCAAAGAGGTGGGAAAATGTGGGATACAAATGCAATAAATAAATAAATAAATAAATAATGCCATTGTATCGCTCCATGGTGCGACCGCACCTCGAGTATTGTGTCCAATTCTGGTCGCCACATCTCAAAAACAAAAGACATAAAGGAATTAGAAAAGGTGCAGAGAAGCGTGACGAAAATGATAGGGAATGGAACGACTTCCCTATGAGGAAAGGCTGAGAAGGTTAGGGCTCTTCAGCTTGGAGAAAAGGCGGCTGAGGGGTGATATGATAGAAGTCTACAAGATAATAAGCGGAGTAGAGCGGACAGATTTGAAGCGTTTGTTTACACTTTCAAACAACAACAAAACCGGGGGACACAAGATGAAGCTAGAATATGGTAGATTTAAAACAAATAGGAGAAAGTTTTTCTTTACTCAGCGTGTAGTTAAACTCTGGAACTCATTGCCGGAGAATGTAGTGACAGCAGCTGGCCTTACGGAATTTAAAGGGGGTTTGGACAGATTCCTGAGGGAAAAGTCCATTGAACATTATTAATTTTTTTTTTTTTGCCGGGTTCTTGAAGCCTGGATTGGCCGCTGTCGGTGACAGTATGCTGGGCTTGATGAACCCTTGGTCTTTTCCCAGTATGGCGGTGCTTATGTACTTATATAATATGTAAAACTGCTTTGATTGTCCCATCCCCTTTCCCTCCCAGGAGAGGGCTAGTGGTCAGTGCAGTGGACTGTAGAGAGAGAGAACCAGGTCCACTTGTGGTGGAAATTGTGAGCCTTCCAGAACCCACAAAATGCAGATCAGAGGTCTTTGGTAGTGGTGTACAGTTAGGTTTTAAGGTGATCCTGGAAGTCTCACAATACAAAATAAGGGTGTTATGGTGAGACTGGTACCCGGGTCCCTTTATATGAAATCCATTGCACTGACCACTAGGCTGCCCTTCTGCTCTGCTGGGATGTCTGTGTCATCAGTTTACTAGGAATGGTGCTGCACAGTTATACCTATGGCTTCTTTTTGTGTCTTTTTCTTTAAATGGTACCTAAAGAAATACATATCAAGCACAAAAAATGTCTGGAAATTAGCAATTATTAGCAATAAGAATAGCCATAAAGGGTCAGACTAATGGTCCATCTAGCCCAGTATCCTGCTTCCAACAGTAGCCAATTCAGGACACAAGTTCCTGGCAGAATCACAATTAGTAGCAACATTCCATGCTACCAATCCCAGGGCAAACAGTGGCTTCCCCCATATCCATCTCAATAACAGACTATGGACTTTTCCTCCAGGAACTTGTCCAAACCCAGATACACTAACTGCTATTACCACATCTTCCGGCAGCGAGTTCCAGAGCTTAACTATTCTTTGAGTGAAAAACTATTTCCTCTGATTTGATTTTAAAGTATTTTCAAGTAATTTCATTGTGTCCCCTGGTCTTTGTACTTTTTGAAAGAGTGAAAAAATCAATTCACATCTACGTGTTCTACACCACTCAAGGTTTTATAGACCTCAATCATATCTCCCCTCATCTATCTCTTCTCCAAGCTGAAGGGCCCTAACCTCTTTAGCCTTTCCTCATATGAGAGGAGTCCCATCCCTTTTATCATTTTGCTCATTCTTCTTTGAACCTTTTCTAATTCCGCTATATCTATTTTGAGATATCGGACCAAAACTGAATGCATTACTGAAGGTGAGGACACACCATGGAGCGATACAGAGGCATTATAATATTCTTGGTCTTATTTTGCATCCCTTTGCTAATAATTCCCAGCATCCTGTTTACTTTATTGGTTGCTGCCGCCGCATAGAGCACAATATTTCAATGTATTGTCTACAATGACACTTAGATTTTTTTCTTGAGTGCTGATTCCTAAGGTGGACCCTAGCATCAGGTAACTATGATCCAGATTATTCTTCCCAATGTGCATCACTTTGCATTTGTCCACATTAAATTTCATATGCCATTTGAATGCCCAGTCTTCCAGTTTCCTAATGCCTTCCTGCAGTTTTTCACAATCTGCATGTGTATTGACAACTTTGAATAGTTTTGTGTCATCTGCAAATTTAATCACCTCACTCATTGTTCCATTTTCCAGATCATTTATAAATATATTAAATAGAACCAGTCCCAGTACAGATCCCTGTTCAACTCCACTAGTTTATTTATCTTGGCTGGTTGAGACCTGAAGATAAGTAAACTTTGGGTCTTTTTTTGCTTTTAGTTGATTTGCTTCCAATATCAAAAGATCAGAAATTCACAAAATTAAAAAATAAAAATCAAATTTTAAAAAATCAAATCAGGTTTTTTGCCAATGAAGAGTCAGTTCAGCGAGTGTCAGAATTGAGAGTGATTCAATCCGCTGACAGAGGCATTTTCCCGCGCAAAGCAAAAATTTCCCATCTTTTTCAATGAAAAAATCGTAAATCTACGCAAAGCCCTACCTAGGAACAACATGGACATAGAAAACTTCATTAATGGTCTAGACCCAACCCCTGGCGAATACCCTGCTGACCAAATATGGTCAAATTTCACCCCCCTCAGCACCGAAACAGTCACCCAGGCGATTAAAAAATACTCCAGTAGCCATTGTCAACTGGACACCTGCCCCAGCTACCTAATACAATCTGCCCCCCATCACTTCATAACAGATCTCACATCCCACTTAAACTTCATGCTTCAGCAGAGTATCTACCCTAAAGAAAAAGGCATCATCCTGCTCACCCCAATACCAAAAGATACCAAGAAAAAAACAAACAAATGACATTAGCAACTACTGCCCAGTAGCATCTATCCCATTAGTAGTCAAACTAATGGAAGGTCTGGTGACCAAACAACTCAATGACTATATAAACAAATTCACTATACTACATGAGTCACAATCAGGATTTCGACCCCTACACAGTACCGAAACAGTACTACTTACTCTCCTAACCAAATTCAAGCACGAAATAGCAATAGGCAAGAGCATTCGCCTCCTCCAATTTCACATGTCAAGTGCGTGCGACATGGTTAACCATAACATACTGCTAAGACTTCTAGAATCCTTTGGAATCGGTGGCAGCACTCTCAATTGGATCAAGAGCTTTCTAACCACAAGAACATATCAAGTGAAATCAAAATCAAACATATCACCGTGGAAACCAGACTGCGGACTACCGCAAGGATCACTACTATCACCGATCCTTTTCAACCTCATGATGACACCACTAGCCAAGACCTTATCCACCCAAGGCCTTAACCCATTTATCTACACTGATGACGTTACATTGTAGCCCCTCTCCTCCTAGATAGTCTAACATATCTCTCCCTTCCCTGCAGCCCCCTCCTCCCTTAAATCTAGCACACATCTGCCTTCTCCAAATCCAGCATCGCTCACTAGCTTCCTTCCTGCAGGTCCAGGATCACTGCCACTTCCTTCTTCCCCCACTGCCGCTGCAGTGCTTACAGCTTACATTTTAACATAGTAACATAGTAGATGACAGCAGAAAAAGACCTGCATTGTCCATCCAGTCTGCCCAACAAGATAAACTCATATGTGTATACCTTACCTTGATTTGTACCTGCCTTCTTCAGGGCACAGACCGTACAAGTCTGCCCTGCAGTATTTCCCGCCTCCCAACCACCAGTCCCGCCTCCCATCTCCGGCTCTGGCACAGACCGTATAAGTCTGCCTTCCACTATCCTCGCCTCCCAACTACCAACCTCTCTTCCCCCACCTGCTCCGCAACCCAATTTTGGCTAAGCTTCTGAGGATCCATTCCTACTGCACAGGATTCCTTTATGCACATCCCACGCATGTTTGAATTCCGTTACCGTTTTCATCTCCACCACTTCCCACGGGAGGGCATTCCAAGCATCCACCACCCTCTCCGTGAAAAAATACTTCCTGACATCTTTTTTGAGTCTGCCCCCCTTCAATCTCATTTCATGTCCTCTCGTTCTACCGCCTTCCCATCTCCGGAAAAGATTTTTTTGCGGATTAATACCTTTCAAGTATTTGAACGTCTGTATCATATCACCCCTGTTCCTCCTTTCCTCCAGGGTATACTGTACATGTTCAGGTCAGCAAGTCTCTGCTCATACGTCTTGGAACGCAAATCCCATACCATTCTCGTAGCTTTTCTTTGCACGCTTCCATTTTTTTAACATCCTTCGCAAGGTACGGCCTCCAAAACTGAACACAATACTCCAGGTGGGGCCTCACCAACGACTTGTACAGGGGCATCAACACTTCCTTTCTTCTGCTGATCACACCTCTCTCTATACAGCCTAGCAACCTTCTCGCTACAGCCACCGCCTTGTCACACTGTTTCATCGCCTTCAGATCCTCGGATACTATCACACCAAGATCCCTCTCCCCCTCAGTACCTATCAGACTCTCACCGCCTAACACATAAGTCTCTCTTGGATTTCTACTCCCTAAGTGCATCAGTTTGCATTTCTTTGCATTGAATTTTAATTGCCAAACCTTAGACCATTCTTCTAGCTTCCTCAGATCCCTTTTCATGCTTTCCACTCCCTCCCGGGTGTCCACTCTGTTGCAAATCTTCAGGCCATCCACGATTCACAGTCACTGCAGTCACTTTTATCATTGCCGCGTCCAACCCTCTAAGATGCAACTTCCTGTTGCGAGGGCTGGACACAGCAGAGGGAAGTCCCCGAAATGCCTGTGTGAATCGTGCATGGCCCGAAAATGTAAGCTGTAAGCACTGCAATGGCAGTGGGGGAAGGAGGAGAAAATGGCAGATTATGGACCTGCAGAAGGGGAAAGTAGGGAGCAATGCTGGATTGTGGGTGGCAGTAGGGAGGGAGGGATTTGCCGAGGCACCCCTGAGAATTCGCTGTGGCTCACCAGGGTGCCACGTCGCACAGTTTGGGAACCGATGTCACTAAGGACTAGATCTAAAATAGCCCCCCTTCTTGAAGGTTCTTGGACCAGTTGCTCCAAGAAGCAATCATTTATTACATCTAAGAATTTTACCTCCCTAGCACTCCCTGATGTAGCATTTATCCAGTAAATATTGGAATAATTGATATCACCCATTATTATAATGTTGCCCAATTTGCCAGATTTCCTAATTTCTGCAAACATTTCTTCATCTGTCTGTTCACTCCGTCCTGGCGGATAGTAGTACAGTCCAACCAGTATACCCCTTCCCTTCACACATGGAATTTGTATCCACAAGGATTCCATGCTACTGTTTCATGTAGAATGTTTTGTTTGACTAACCCCCCCCCCCCCCCCATTTGATCCACTCTGTCACTGCAATATCATTTGTAACCTGATAACACTGATTGTCCTCCTTCCACCAGGTTTCTATATCTACCTCTTCATTTAGTGCTATATACTCCAGATATCCCATCTTATTTTTTACGCTTCTAGTATTTGTACATAAAAACTTCTAATTGTGTTTTTCCTTGTATCTACATGTTGCTTTGAAGTTGGCAGGGATAATTTGCATCTTTTACTCTGTTCTCCCATTAAACACTCCTGAACCAGGCCCTGCTGTGCCTTCTAGAGGTTATCTGTTAATGCTGTATGCTGTGGTTCAAGTTTTAAAAACTATGGGGGAAAGGGTGGGGATACTAGTTAATAACTTTTGCTTTTTTAAATTGTCTTTATCAATAAACCTACGTTGCTTCTTTTAAACCCCAACCTTTAAATCACTAAAGCACAGAGTACAAAAAAATGTTCTTCCCCATAGAAATGTTCTCTACTCTCAGCGCTTCTCAGAAAAAGTTTCCTGTGACCTCTTCTCTATATATAGTTTTGATTCTAATGGGACTGCTTCAAACAGACCCTGTGAAGTTAACACTGTAATCAGATTGCCCTTAGTAACCTTTGTTACTAAGGGCTATTCTACTTTCCTCCACCTTAATTAACACCTAACTTAGGTCAGTAGCACTGCTATCTCACTAACAGGCAAAGAACAGAACTTTCTTTTAAGACATTTTTCCAGTTTGAAAAATGCCGTGTTCAGGATGAGAATTTTAGACATTTTTACCAAAACATCTACAATTGGATTTGGACATCATATCAACAATGCCCCTCTGTTATCATTTTATGTTTGTCTCCCCACTTCTCCAGTTACTGACTGAATGGTTACCATTGGTCTTTCTCTTCTGTCATTTATGCTCTTGCCCTGTTACTATGTTACTATTTTGTGTCTCTCCTGCTTCTCTAGCCCATGTTCTCTGCATCCTCCTTGATCTCTAACAGTTCCCTTTTTGGGTGCAGGATGACTATCTGTGATGCTGAGGAATTAGGAGTACTAATCCCCAGCCCTGGCTGACCCCTTGCACTCGATACCTTCGCTCCTGTGCCCAATCGGCTGAACGCCTCTGGAGGAAATCTCGCACCCATACTGATTTTATTCATTACAAATTCATGCTATCCTCCTTCCAGTCCTCCTTATTCCTCGCCAAACAGGACTATTACACCCAATTGACTACTTCCCTCAGCTCTAACCCTCGCCGTCTCTTCGCCACCCTTAACTCCCTCCTCAAAGTGCCCTCCGCTCCCACCCCTCCCTCACTCTCTCCTCAATCACTGGCTGACTACTTCCGCGACAAGGTGCAGAAGATCAACCTAGAATTCACCACCAAACCATCTTCTCCTTTTCACCCTATAACCCACTCCCGCAACCAACCAACCCAGGCCTCCTTCTCCACGTTTCCTGATATCACCGAAGAGGAAACCGCCCATCTTCTTTCCTCCTCTAAATGCACCACCTGTTCCTCTGACCCCATCCCCACCAACTTACTTAACACCATCTCTCCTACTATCACCCCCCCCCCCCATCTGTCATATCCTCAACCTCTCTCTCTCCACTGCAACTGTCCCTGACACCTTCAAGCATGCTGCAGTCACACCACTCCTCAAAAAACCATCACTTGAGCCTACTTGTCCCTCCAACTACCGCCCCATTTCCCTCCTACCCTTCCTCTCCAAGATACTTGAACGTGCCGTTCACAGCCACTGCCTTGACTTTCTCTCCTCTCATGCCATCCTCGATCCGCTTCAATCCAGCTTTCGCCCCTTACACTCGACAGAGACGGCACTATCTAAAGTCTGCAATGACCTCTTCCTTGCCAAATCCAAAGGTCACTACTCCATCCTCATCCTCCTCGACCTATCCGCCGCTTTTGACACTGTCAATCACAATTTACTTCTTGCTACACTGTCCTCATTTGGGTTCCAGGGCTCTGTCCTCTCCTGGTTCTCCTCTTATCTCTCCCACTGTACCTTCAAAGTACATTCTCATGGTTCTTCCTCCACCCCATCCCACTCTCTGTTGGAGTTCCTCAGGGATCCGTCCTTGGACCCCTTCTTTTTTCAATCTACACCTCTTCCCTGGGCTCCCTCATCTCATGGTTTGGAGGTGGTGGAAACAAAAACGGTAACGGAATTCGAACATGCGTGGGATAAACATAAAGGAATCCTGCTCAGAAGGAATGATCCTAAGGAGCTTAGACGAGATTGGGTGGCAAAGCCGGTGGCGGGAGACGGAGATGGTGCTGGGCAGACTTATACGGTCTGTGCCAGAGCTGGTGGTGGGAGGCGGGACTGGTGGTTTGGAGTCGGGGATAGTGCTGGGCAGACTTATACGGTCTGTGCCAGAACCGGTGGTGGGAGGCGGGGTTGATGGTTGGGAGGCGGGGATAGTGCTGGGCAGACTTATATGGTCTGTGCCTGGAAAAGGACAGGTACAAATCAAGGTAAGGTATACACAAAAAGTAGCACATGTGAGTTTATCTTGTTGGGCAGACTGAATGGACCGTGCAGGTCTTTTTCTGCCGTCATCTACTTTGTTACTATGTTACTATGTTTCCAATACCATCTTTATGCCGATGACATCCAGCTTTACCTCTCCACACCAGACATCACTGCGGAAACCCAGGCCAAAGTATTGGCCTGCTTATTCGACATCGTTGCCTGGATGTCCAACCGCCACCTGAAACTGAACATGGCCAAGACTGAGCTCATTGTCTTCCCACCCAAACCACTTCTCCCCTCTCTCCACTCTCTATCTCAGTTGATAACACCCTCATCGTCCCCGTCTCATCTGCCCGCAACCTCTGAGTCATCTTCGACTCCTCCCACTCCTTCTCTGAGCATATCCAACAGATAACCAAGACCTGTCGCTTCTTCCTCTACAACATTAGCAAAATTCGCTCTTTCTTCTCTGAGCACACCACCCGAACTCTCATCCACTCTTTCACTACCTCTCATCTTGACTACTGCAACCTACTCCTTACTGGCCTCCCACTTAGCCATCTATCCCCCCTTCAGTCCGTTCAGAACTCTGCTGCACGTCTTATCTTCCGCCTGGACCGTTATACTCATATCACCCCTCTACTCAAGTCACTTCACTGGCTTCCGATCAGGTACTGCATACAGTTCAAGCTTCTCCTACTTACCTTCAAATGTACTCGATCTGCAGCCCCTCCCTACCTCACTACCCTCATCTCCCCTTACGTTCCTACCCGCAACCTCCGCTCTCAAGACAAAAATCCCTCCTTTCAGTACCCTTCCCCTCCACCGCTAACTCCAGGCTCCGCCCTTTCTGCCTCACCTCACCCCATGCTTGGAATAAACTCCCTGAACCCATACGCCAGGCCCCCTCCCTGCCCATCTTCAAATTCTTACTCAAAGCCCACCTCTTCAATGTCGCCTTCGGCACCTAACCACCATACCTCTACTCAGGAAATCTAGACTGCCCCAACTTGACATTTTGTCCTTTAGATTGTAAGCTCCTTGAGCATGGACTGTCCTTCATTGTTAAACTGTACAGCACTGCGTAACCCTAGTAGCGCTCTAGAAATGTTAAGTAGTAGTAGTAGAATTAGGGGGGGGGGGGTATTGCTAACCTTTCCTTTCTTGACATTCAGATTGACCGGGCCTGATAAAAAAGTGAATTCACTCCAGACTGCTACAGACATCTTGCATACTGGCTCATTTCAATTTACCTCTTTCAGGGGATTGTTTACTTCCTGTACAAAGAATGAAGGGGTCTTTTCACGTTCGTGCATTAAGCATTGTCTGACATTTCCCCTCTTAGCCCTCCTTTTCTCCTTTGTTTCCTGTGCCCGGAGGCTGTGGAGATCAAAGAACTTGTCCATGGCAGCGTTAAAACCAGAGTAATTTCATTTGGATTCCCTATTTTGGAAGAACTTTTAATTCAGTCTTTGAATCACCACTTTCTCTATTCATTTGAAAAGGTTTTCTAACCAGTCTCTTCACCCCCTCCCCCCCCCTCCCCCCCCCCCCCCCCCCCCCCCCCCCCCCGCATATTAAATGTTTTTGGTATTTTCCTCTTAGTGTGAATCTCAGACTATTCTAGAAAGTCGCAGCTGCTCAGCCAGTCTAAATCTATATATATTCCCCAGCTATTTCTATCAGGGCTATATTGCAATTCCCCGCTCTATTGCCCATCACCGGTCCCTCCCCTCCCCCTTCAGGAATGAACAAAGCTGAAAGAGAAGGGGATGCAGCCTCTTCCCCTCCAAGCAGCCAGGAGGGAGAGGGAGTCCCAGGGGCCTCACTTCAGCCTTTCCAAGGGAAGGGGGAGGGCGAGGGGCCTCTGTGAGGTGTTCCAGGGAAGGAAGGGGCAGCTCAGGTCAATACATCCATTCTGGGGAGGAAAAAAAAGCTGGCAGCCTCTGAGCTCCAAAGACCTGCAGGGTCTCCAACAGGATGCCCCACCCCCAGCCCTTGCACACCCCTTACAACCGGGGGGCCCAGAGAAAGCAAAAAGGGGAACAGGTAGACTCAAGAAGACGGGCATTTCCTCTAGTCAAGACAAGCATGATACAGGACAAGACAATGTGCATTTAATTTATTGCTGTTTTTTTTTTAAGCTTAAACCCACAAGGCTGTGGTCTGGAAAATATAAAGGAGTCGGGGGAGATGAGGCTAGAAATACTGGAGAATGAGGAACAAACCAGAGAGGCGAGAGATAGGGGCTGAAAATGGAAATATGGGGAGAGGTGGAGGAGGGGAAGAGAGAAGGGCAGCAGAAGGGCTGAGATGGGAAAAGAAAATAAGATACAGAAGGGCGCAAAGAAAATGGGGGAATTACGAAGGGAGAGAAGTAGGATGGGGTGGAGAAGAGAAAGGAGGGAGGGAGGGAGAGAGAGGCCGCATTGGGGAGCCAGTATGAGGGAAATTAAAAAAAGGGTAAACTAGGTCAGAGGAAGAAGACAAAGAAAGGGAAAGTGAGGTTTGGGTTCAGTGCACTTACCCTGCCAGACGGTGAATATGAGGCCAGCAAGTTCAGGGCTAAGGCACCCTAGGTTTTTCCATCTCGTCCACTGCCCCAGAACTGCAACAGGCATGAACAGTCCCCGGGCAGCCTGGCTACAAGGCGCTTTATTCCCCGAGTCTAGGACCTGGGCATAATCCGTGGCTGCACATTCGCTCCGTGGGATCATCCCCGGGTGTCATCCGTGGCTGCAGCAGTCTCTGCCTGTCTCTCTCCTCTTCACTGTGCTTTAGAGCAGGGCTGCCTGTGAGCCCTCCAGCTGCCTCAGCACTGAGCTGCATCCAGCTGAAATCGGATCCCCCCCCAGTCCCTGCTCTGGATAATTTATTCAGTGCGGGGAGAAGGGGGGGGGGGAGGCAGCCTTGTTTCAGGACCAGTTCCAAGAGAAAAACATGGAAAACTTGCAGCTGTAGAGAAAGGTTTTAGCAACAAAGCCTGAGCTACAGGGGAGGGGGGAGAATGAGATCCAGAAAGCGAAAAACTAACTGAAAGAAAGGGAAAATGGGAATAGAAGAGAGAAACAAAGGGAGAGAGGGAGGGAGGAAAGCGGTGAAGCTGGAACTTCAGACGTCCTTTTAGGTTAATGGGAGGGAAGGAGGGGGGCATAGCGGTAACTGCTTCTGCAGACTTTGCTCGTTTCCAGGAGGAGGAGGAGGGGGCCAGGGTGTCTGCATCAGGCGGAACGCAGCTCGCCCTCCCCCACAGTTTTACTTCCTACATCACAGGACGAGCCTGGGGCCCCCGCACTTCAACGCACAGGCAAGGGGGGGGGGAGTTAAGATCACAGAGGCTGGGCTTCCATGTACAATAATATTTATACAATGTTTTCTTTTGTTTAGGGAGGGACGTTTGGTTGCTTTTCTTCACTTCTCTTCCTCCTTTTCTCACTAGCTGACATTTTTACCTCTGCAGTCCAGCAGCATCTCCTTCTCCCGGGACCTCGCACAGGCAGAACCTCATCCTTGCTGGAGTCTGGCCCTAGAAAGGGAAATGGACTTGATATACTGCCTTTCTGTGGTATTTTGCAACTACATTCAAAGCGGTTTACATATATACAGGCACTTATTTTGTACCTGGGGCAATGGAGGGTTAAGTGACTTGCCCACATGAGGAGGTAAAAAATGCCATCCTCAGTCCAGGTCACAAGTATGTGGCAGATCCAAAACATAGCTCATTTCTAGGGGTAGGCAGTGGCTGTCCACATTTTTTATGGACTTTTCCTCCAGGAACTTGTTCAACTCTGTGTTAGTCACATGACTGCATCCTCTGGCAACAGAGTCCACAGTTTAATTATGTGATGCCTAAACAAATCTTTCTGTAGGATTTGTGTTCAGTCTCCTGAGAATGAGATTCATAGAACATCCACTTGTTTTCCTGTCATTTGACATCCATTGGGCCGAGATTCAGACCACAGGAGGGAGCCCGGCTAACTCCCGCGGTGGCGGTCAGCCCAGTTATTCAGTGCTGGGCTGTTTCCGGTAACTGTCATTGAATATCGGGTGCTTCTTGGCAGGTTTAAATTGAACCGGCCCAGCCAATATTCATCACTGGCCAGTTAAGTTTAAACCGGCATGTGTGGGTTACCTCCTCTGTGCCTTTGTTTAGGGTTGTAGCTGCCGCTCTACAGATGTTACCGCCTCTGTCCTTTTGTGTAGGATTGTAGCTGCCGCTCTGCAGATGTTACCTGCTCTGTGCTTTGTTTAGGGTTATAGCTGCTGCTCTGTGTAGGTTAGCTCCTCCGTCCTTTTGTGCAGGGTTGTAGCTGCCACTCTGTGCAGGTTACCACCTCCGTGGCTTTGTTTAGGGTGGATGTTATCTCCTCTGTGCATTTGTTTTGGGTTGTAGCTGCCTCTCTGTGCAGGTTACCTCCACTGTGCCTTTGATTTGGGTTGTAGCTGCCTCTCTGTGCAGGTTACCTCCTCTGTGGCTATGTTTAGGGTTGTAGCTGCCGCTCTGTGCAGGTTACCTCCTCTGTGCCTTTGTTTTGGGTTATAGCTGTCTCTGTGCACGTTACCACCTCTGTGGCTTTGTTTAGGGTGGACGTTATCTCCTCTGTGCCTTTGTTTGGGGTTGTAGCTGCCGCTCTGCAGATGTTACCGCCTCTGTCCTTTTGTGTAGGGTTGTAGCTGCCACTCTGTGCAGGTTACCTCCTCTGTGGCTTTACTTAGGGTTGTAGCTGCTGCTCTGTGCAGGTTACCTCCTCTGTGCCTTTGTTTTGGGTTATAGCTGTCTCTGTGCACGTTACCACCTCTGTGGCTTTGTTTATGGTGGACGTTATCTCCTCTGTGCCTTTGTTTGGGTTGTAGCTGCCGCTCTGCAGATGTTACCGCCTCTGTCCTTTTGTGTAGGGTTGTAGCTGCCACTCTGTGCAGGTTACCTCCTCTGTGGCTTTGTTTTGGGTTGTAGCTGCCGCTCTGCAGATGTTACCTGCTCTGGTCTTTGTTTAGGGTTATAGCTGCTGCTCTGTGTAGGTTAGCTCCTCTGTCCTTTTGTGTAGGGTTGTAGTTACTACTACTACTACTATTTAGCATTTCTATAGCGCTACAAGGCGTATGCAGCGCTGCACAAACATAGAAGAAAGACAGTCCCTGCTCAAAGAGCTTACAATCTAATAGACAAAAAAAAAGTAATCAAATCAATTAATGTGAATGGGAAGGAAGAGAGGAGGGTAGGTGGAGGCGAGTGGTTACAAGTGGTTATGAGTCAAAAGCAATGTTAAAGAGGTGGGCGTTCAGTCTAGATTTAAAGGTGGCCAAGGATGGGGCCAGACGTAGGGGCTGCCGCTCTGTGCAGGTTACCACCTCTGTGCCTTTGTTTAGGGTTGTAGCTGCCTCTCTGTGCAGGTTACCTCCTCTGTGGCTTTACTTAGGATTGTAGCTGCTGCTGCTACTACTACTACTACTACTACTATTTAGCATTTCTATAGCGCTACAAGGCGTACGCAGCGCTGCACAAACATAGAAGAAAGACAGTCCCTGCTCAAAGAGCTTACAATCTAATAGACAAAAAATAAAGTAAGCAAATCAAATCAATTAATGTGTACAGGAAGGAGGAGAGGAGAGGAGGGTAGGTGGAGGTGAGTGGTTACAAGTGGTTATGAGTCAAAAGCAAAGTTAAAGAGGTGGGCTTTCAGTCTAGATTTAAAGGTGGCCAAGGATGGAGCAAGACGTAGGGGCTCAGGAAGTTTATTCCAGGCGTAGGGTGCAGCGAGACAGAAGGCGCAAAGTCTGGAGTTGGCAGTAGTGGAGAAGGGAACAGATAAGAAGGATTTATCCATGGAGCGGAGTGCACGGGAAGGGGTGTAGGGAATGACGAGTGTGGAGAGATACTGGGGAGCAGCAGAGTGCTGCTCTGTGCAGGTTACCACCTCTGTGGCTTTGATTAGGGTGGATGTTATCTCCTCTGTGCCTTTGCTTAGGGTTGTAGCTGCCGCTCTGCAGATGTTACCGCCTCTGTCCTTTTGTGTAGGGTTGTAGCTGCCGCTCTGTGCAGGTTACCTCCTCTGTGGCTTTCTTTTGGGTTGTAGCTGCCGCTCTGCGGATGTTACCTGCTCTGGTCTTTGTTTAGGGTTATAGCTGCTGCTCTGTGTAGGTTAGCTCCTCTGTCCTTTTGTGTAGGGTTGTAGCTGCCGCTCTATGCAGGTTACCACCTCTGTGGCTTTGTTCAGGGTTGTAGCTGCTGAGCTGTGGATGTTATCTCCTCTGTGAATTTGATTGAGGTTGTAGCTGCCGTGCTGTGGATGTTATCTCCTCTGTGCCTTTGTGTAGGGTTGTAGCTGCCGCTCTGTGCAGGTTACCTCCTCTGTGCCTTTGTTTAGGGTTGTAGCTGCCTCTCTGTGCAGGTTACCTCCTCTGTGGCTTTACTTAGGGTTGTAGCTGTCTCTTTGCAGGTTACCACCTCTGTGGCTTTGTTTAGGGTGGATGTTATCTCCTCTGTGCCTTTGCTTAGGGTTGTAGCTGCCGCTCTGCAGATGTTACCGCCTCTGTCCTTTTGTGTAGGGTTGTAGCTGCCGCTCTGTGCAGGTTACCTCCTCTGTGGCTTTCTTTTGGGTTGTAGCTGCCGCTCTGCGGATGTTACCTGCTCTGGTCTTTGTTTAGGGTTATAGCTGCTGCTCTGTGTAGGTTAGCTCCTCCGTCCTTTTGTGTAGGGTTGTAGCTGCCGCTCTGTGCAGGTTACCTCCTCTGTGCCTTTGTTTAGGGTTGTAGCTACCTCTGTGCACGTTACCACCTCTGTGGCTTTGTTTAGGGTGGACGTTATCTCCTCTGTGCCTTTGTTTGGGGTTGTAGCTGCCGCTCTGCAGATGTTACCGCCTCTGTCCTTTTGTGTAGGGTTGTAGCTGCCGCTCTGTGCAGGTTACCTCCTTTGTGGCTTTACTTAGGGTTGTAGCTGCTGCTCTGTGCAGGTTACCTCCTCTGTGCCTTTGTTTTGGGTTATAGCTGTCTCTGTGCACGTTACCACCTCTGTGGCTTTGTTTATGGTGGACGTTATCTCCTCTGTGCCTTTGTTTGGGGTTGTAGCTGCCGCTCTGCAGATGTTACCGCCTCTGTCCTTTTGTGTAGGGTTGTAGCTGCCACTCTGTGCAAGTTACCTCCTCTGTGTCTTTGTTTTGGGTTGTAGCTGCCGCTCTGCAGATGTTACCTGCTCTGGTCTTTGTTTAGGGTTATAGCTGCTGCTCTGTGTAGGTTAGCTCCTCTGTCCTTTTGTGTAGGGTTGTAGTTACTACTACTACTACTATTTAGCATTTCTATAGCGCTACAAGGCATACGCAGCGCTGCACAAACATAGAAGAAAGACAGTCCCTGCTCAAAGAGCTTACAATCTAATAGACAACAAAAAAAAAAGTAAGCAAATCAAATCAATTAATGTGAATGGGAAGGAAGAGAGGAGGGTAGGTGGAGGCGAGTGGTTACAAGTGGTTACGAGTCAAAAGCAATGTTAAAGAGGTGGGCGTTCAGTCTAGATTTAAAGGTGGCCAAGGATGGGGCCAGACGTAGGGGCTGCCGCTCTGTGCAGGTTACCACCTCTGTGGCTTTGTTTAGGGTGGATGTTATCTCCTCTGTGCCTTTGTTTAGGGTTGTAGCTGCCTCTCTGTGCAGGTTACCTCCTCTGTGGCTTTACTTAGGATTGTAGCTGCTGCTGCTGCTACTACTACTACTACTACTACTATTTAGCATTTCTATAGCGCTACAAGGCGTACGCAGCGCTGCACAAACATAGAAGAAAGACAGTCCCTGCTCAAAGAGCTTACAAACTAATAGACAAAAAATAAATAAAGTAATCAAATCAATTAATGTGTACAGGAAGGAGGAGAGGAGAGGAGGGTAGGTGGAGGTGAGTGGTTACAAGTGGTTATGAGTCAAAAGCAAAGTTAAAGAGGTGGGCTTTCAGTCTAGATTTAAAGGTGGCCAAGGATGGAGCAAGACGTAGGGGCTCAGGAAGTTTATTCCAGGCGTAGGGTGCAGCGAGACAGAAGGCGCAAAGTCTGGAGTTGGCAGTAGTGGAGAAGGGAACAGATAAGAAGGATTTATCCATGGAGCGGAGTGCACGGGAAGGGGTGTAGGGAATGACGAGTGTGGAGAGATACTGGGGAGCAGCAGAGTGCTGCTCTGTGCAGGTTACCACCTCTGTGGCTTTGTTTAGGGTGGATGTTATCTCCTCTGTGCCTTTGCTTAGGGTTGTAGCTGCCGCTCTGTGCAGGTTACCGCCTCTGTCCTTTTGTGTAGGGTTGTAGCTGCCGCTCTGTGCAGGTTACCTCCTCTGTGGCTTTGTTTTGGGTTGTAGCTGCCGCTCTGCGGATGTTACCTGCTCTGGTCTTTGTTTAGGGTTATAGCTGCTGCTCTGTGTAGGTTAGCTCCTCCGTCCTTTTGTGTAGGGTTGTAGCTGCCGCTCTATGCAGGTTACCACCTCTGTGGCTTTGTTCAGGGTTGTAGCTGCTGAGCTGTGGATGTTATCTCCTCTGTGAATTTGATTGAGGTTGTAGCTGCCGTGCTGTGGATGTTATCTCCTCTGTGCCTTTGTGTAGGGTTGTAGCTGCCGCTCTGTGCAGGTTACCTCTTCTGTGCCTTTGTTTAGGGTTGTAGCTGCCTCTCTGTGCAGGTTACCTCCTCTGTGGCTTTACTTAGGGTTGAAGCTGTCTCTTTGCAGGTTACCACCTCTGTGGCTTTGTTTAGGGTGGATGTTAAGTACATAAGTAATGCCATACTAGGAAAAGACCAAGGGTCCATCGAGCCCAGCATCTTGTCCAGGACTACTACTACTACTACTACTACTACTATTTAGCATTTCTATAGCGCTACAAGGCATACGCAGCGCTGCACAAACATAGAAGAAAGACAGTCCCTGCTCAAAGAGCTTACAAACTAATAGACAAAAAATAAATAAAGTAAGCAAATCAAATCAATTAATGTGAACGGGAAGGAAGAGAGGAGGGTAGGTGGAGGCGAGTGGTTACAAGTGGTTACGAGTCAAAAGCAATGTTAAAGAGGTGGGCTTTCAGTCTAGATTTAAAGGTGGCCAAGGATGGGGCAAGACGTAGGGGCTTAGGAAGTTTATTCCAGGCGTAGGGTGCGGCGAGACAGAAGGCGCGAAGTCTGGAGTTGGCAGTAGTGGAGAAGGGAACAGATAAGAAGGATTTATCCATGGAGCGGAGTGCACGGGAAGGGGTGTAGGGAAGGACGAGTGTGGAGAGATACTGGGGAGCAGCAGAGTGAGTACATTTATAGGTTGGTAGAAGAAGTTTGAACAGGATGCGAAAACGGATAGGGAGCCAGTGAAGGGTCTTGAGGAGAGGGGTAGTATGAGTAAAGCGACCCTGGCAGAAGATGAGACGGGCAGCAGAGTTTTGAACCGACTGGAGAGGGGAGAGGTGACTAAGTGGGAGGCCAGCAAGAAGCAGATTGCAGTAGTCTAGACGAGAGGTGACAAGGGTGTGGATGAGGGTTTTGGTAGAGTGCTCGGAAAGAAAGGGGCGGATTTTACGGATGTTGTAAAGAAAGAAACGACAGGTCTTGGTGGTCTGCTGGATATGAGCAGAGAAGGAGAGAGAAGAGTCAAAGATGACCCCAAGGTTTCGAGCTGAGGAGACAGGGAGAATGAGAGAGCCATCAACAGAAATAGAAAACGGGGGGAGGTGTGTTTGGGGGGGAAAATGAGAAGCTTGGTTTTGGTCATATTTAATTTCAGGTGGCGTTGAGACATCCAGGCAGCAATGTCAGACAAGCACACTGAAACTTTGGTTTGGATGCAAGGTGAAATATCAGGGGTAGAAAGGTAGATTTGGGAATCATCAGCATAGAGATGGTAGGAAAAGCCATGGGATGAGATTAATGAACCAAGGGAAGAAGTGTAGATAGAAAAGAGGAGGGGACCAAGAACAGAACCCTGAGGTACGCCGACAGGCAGAGGGATAGAAGTAGAAGAGGATCCACCAGAGTGAACACTAAAGGTGCGGAGGGAGAGGTAGGAAGAGAACCAGGAAAGGACAGAGCCCTGGAATCCAAGTGAGGACAGGGTATCGAGAAGTATGCTGTGATCGACAGTGTCAAAAGCAGCGGAAAGATCAAGAAGAATGAGGATGGAATATTGACCTCTGGATTTAGCCAGTAATAGGTCATTGGAGACTTTAGTAAGCGCAGTTTTGGTTGAGTGGAGAGGGCGAAAACCAGATTGTAATGGGTCAAGAATAGCATGTGAGGAGAGCGGCCAATCCAGGCCAAGGGCACCTGGCAAGCTTCCCAAAAGTACAAACATTCTATACATGTTATTCCTGGGATTTTGGATTTTTTTCAAGTCCGTTTAGTAGCGGTTTATGGACTTGTCCTTTAGGAAACCGTCCAACCGCTTTTTAAACTCTGCTAAGCTAACCGCCTTCACCACATTTTCCGGCAATGAATTCCAGAGTTTAATTACACGTTGGGTGAAGAAAACATTTCTCCGATTTGTTTTAAATTTACTACACTGTAGTTTAATCGCATGCCCCCTAGTCCTAGTATTTTTGGAAAGCGTGAACAGACGCTTCACATCCACCTGTTCCACTCCACTCATTATTTTATATACCTCTATCATGTCTCCCCTCAGCCGTCTCTTCTCCAAGCTGAATAGCCCTAGCCTCCTTAGTCTTTCTTCATAGGGAAGTCGTCCCATCCCCGCTATCATTTTAGTCGCCCTTCGCTGCACCTTTTCCAATTCTACTATATCTTTCTTGAGGTGCGGCGACCAGAATTGAACACAATACTCAAGGTGCGGTCGCACCATGGAGTGATACAACGGCATTATAACATCCTCACACCTGTTTTCCATACCTTTCCTAATAATACCCAACATTCTATTCACTTTCATAGCCGCAGCAGCACACTTAGCAGAAGGTTTCAGTGTGTTATCGACGACGACACCCAGATCCCTTTCTTGGTCCGTAACTCCTAACGTGGAACCTTGCATGATGTAGCTATAATTCGGGTTCTTTTTTCCCACATGCATCACTATGCACTTGCTCACATTAAACGTCATCTGCCATTTAGACGCCCAGTCTTCCAGTCTCATAGGATCCTCTTGTAATTTTTCACAATCCTCCCGCGATTTAACGACTTTGAATAACTTTGTGTCATCAGCAAATTTAATTACCTCACTAGTTACTCTCATCTCTAGGACATTTATAAATATGTTAAAACGGGCATTCCATATGGGGCTCTCACCGGATGAAGCCTGCCCCAAATGTAAAGCTGAAGGAGCAACATTAGGCCACATGTTTTGGGGCTGCCCACGAGTTGGATCGTTTTGGAGAGCACTGGCCCAACAGACGGCGAGATGTGGGCTATTAACTGGCAAGTAGATGCCAAACTTCTCTTTGGTCACCACGAGGTTGTCGAGCATTTGTTTCAAGAACTATCATGGTGGCAAAGAAAACAATTCTGCTGGCATGGCTGTCAACAGAATGTCCCACGGTGCCTCAATGGAGGGGGCAGATGATCCACTTGCTACGAGTCGAGAGAACAAGCTTAAAAAGCCGAAAACCTCTTGCCACCAAATCCTTCTGGAATTGCTGGATTCCTTTCTGCCTGACGTTGAACCCCCAGGCTAGAGGACAAATAATGAACATGTGACATAGCTGCTGGATCCAAGCAAATAGCGAATGAGGACTGCGACATGTAACTGCTATAGGGAACCGGGAGGGGGGAGGGAGTGGGGAGGGTAGGGGGGGAGAAAACTGTAAAAGTTACTGGAGAACAAAAGTAATAGTAAGGCTGGATTGTAAGGAAGCAAAGAGAGCCTTCTGATGCTGGCTACATGCAATGTGTTTGTTTACTTAATTCAATGTAGCAATCTCTGTTAGACAAACAAGTTGACAAGTTGCTTGGATAACTGACGGAACGGTTGTTCTGTGTTTCTCCAATAAAAATTATTGAAACATAAATATGTTAAAAAGCAGCGGTCCCAGCATAGACCCCTGGAGAACCCTACTATGTACCCTTCTCCATTTAGAATACTGACCATTTAACCCTACTCTCTGTTTTCGATCTTTTAACCAGTTTTTAATCCACAATAGAACACTACCTCCTATCCCATGACTCTCCAATTTCCTCTGGAGTCTTTCATGAAGTACTTTGTCAGCCGTCTTTTGAAAATCCAGATACACAATATCAACCGGCTCCCCTTTATCCACATGTTTGTTCACCCCTTCAAAGAAATGTAGTAGATTGGTGAGGCAAGATTTCCCGTCACTAAATCCATGTTGACTTTGTCTCATTAATCCATGCTTTTGAATATGTTCTGTAATTTTGTTCTTAATAATAGTCTCTACCATTTTGCCTGGCACTGATGTCAGACTCACCGGTCTATAATTTCCCGGATCTCCTCTGGAACCTTTTTTAATAATCGGCGTTACATTGGCCACCCTCCCATCTTCCGGTACCACGCTCTATTTTAAGGATAAATTACATATTACTAACAATAACTCCACAAGTTCATTTTTCAGTTCTATCACTACTCTGGGATGAATACCATCTGGTCCAGGAGATTTGCTACTCTTCAGTTTGTAGAACTGCCCCATTACATCCTCCAGGTTTACAGAGAATTCATTAAGTTTCTCCAACTCGTCAGCTTCGAATACCATTTCTGGCACCGGTATTCCCACCCAAATCTTCCTCGGTGAAGACCGAAGCAAAGAATTCATTTAATCTCTCCACTACAGCTTTGTCTTCCCTGATCGCCCCTTTTACTCCTCGATCATCTAGCGGTCCAACCGATTCTTTTGCTGGCTTCCTGCTTTTAATATACCTAAAAAAAAATTTACTATGTGTTTTTGCCTCCAGCACAATCTTTTTTTCGAAGTTCCTCTTAGCCTTCCTTATCAGCACTTTGCATTTGACTTGACATTCCTTATGCTGTTTCTTATTATTTTCAGTCGGTTCCTTCTTCCATTTTCTGAAGGATTTTCTTTTAGCTCTAATAGCTTCCTTCACCTCACTTTTTAACCACGCCGGCTGTCGCTTGGTCTTCCGGCCTCCTTTTTTAATACACGGAATATATTTGGCCTGGGCTTCCAGGAAGGTGTTTTTGAACAGCATCCACGCCTGATGTAAATTTTTGATCCTCGCAGCTGCTCCGCTAAGTTTTTTTTTCACCGTTTTTCTCATTTTAACACATTCTCCTTTTTTAAAGTTAAACGCTAACGTATTTGATTTCCTATGTATACTTACTTCAAAGCTAATATCAAATCCAATCATATTATGATCACTGTTATCAAGCGGCCCCGGCACCATTACCTCCCGCACCAGATCATGTGCTCCACTATGGACTAGGTCTAGAATTTTTCCTTCTCTCGTCGGCTCCCGTACCAGCTGCTCCATAAAGCAGTCCTTGATTTTGTCAAGTAATTGTACCTCCCTAGCGTGCCCCGATGTTACATTTACCCAGTCAATATCGGGGTAATTGAAATCACCCATTATTATTGTGTTGCCCAGTTTGTTTGCGTCCCTAATTTTCTTTAACACTTCTGCATCCGTCTGTTCATCCAGGCCAGGCAGACGGTAGTACACTCCTATCGCTATCCTTTTCCACTTTACATATGGAATTTCAATCCACAGTGATTCCAAGAAGTGTTTTGTTTCCTGCAGAATTTTCAATCTATTTGATTAAAGGCTCTCGTTAATATACAATGCTACTCCTGCACCAATTCGATCCACCCTATCACTACGATATAATTTGTACCCCAGTATGACAGTGTTCCACTGGTTTTCCTCCTCCACCAGGTCTCAGAGATGCCTATTATATCTAATTTTTCACTTAGTGCAATATATTCTCTCTCTCCCATCTTATATCTAAGGCTCCTGGCATTTGCATATAGACATTTCAAACAATGTTTGTTGTTCCTATTTACATCATGACAGTATTAATTTGCAATCTTTTGTCTGATTTTTATTTTTATTTAAGGACACCTGATCTACTACGGTCTCTTTTGCAACCTCACTATCAGGATACCCTATTTTCCCTGTTTTGGTAATATCTTTGAAAGATACCTTATCCCGAACCATGTGCTTTTGAGCGACTGTCGGCCTTTCCCCCATTTCTTGTTTAAAAGCTTCTCTGTCTCCTTTTTAAATGCCGATGCCAGCAGCCTGGTCCCACCCTGGTTAAGGTGGAGTCCATCCTTTCGGAATAGGTTCCCCCTTCCCCAGAATGTTGCCCAGTTCCTAATAAATCTAAAACCCTCCTCCCTGCACCATCGTCTCATCCACGTATTGAGACTCCGGAGCTCTGCCTGTCTCTTGGACCCTGCGCATGGAACAGGTAGCATTTCAGAAAATGCTACCCTAGAGGTTCTGGATTTGAGCTTTCTACCTGAGAGTCTAAATTTGGCTTCCAGAACCTCTCACCCACATTTTCCTATGTAGGGGAAGTCCTGGCATGGAGTGGATTAACACCTGTGGGAAATGATGGATGAAATATCTGCCCAAGGGAAGATGGTGCCTGTAGTTGGTTCCTCAGTGTGGGAAGCCTTCAGGAAAGGAGTGCCTGAGAGTAGACACCATGGGCAGGAAAGGAATGAGAGCAGGGAGACTCATTTCCAGCAGGATGCTGCCAGAACCCGGACATAACTCTAAACTGGGACGGGCTAAAGATGACCAGAACTCAGTAGCATGCCAAGGGCAGGGCACTGGGGGTGGTCTTCCCTGGGTGCATGGAGCAGTCACACAGCTGTTGGCTCCGCCGGTCCCCTGCCCCCTCCGACGTTACTTCCTGTTCTGGGTACTGGCAGAGCCGACAGCCGCTCAACTGCTCTGTGCACCCCCTTGCTAGGAGGAAGGGTGGTGGGGGTGGTACACTTTGGGGGGATGTGATGCATTTCAGGGGGTGGGGGGTGACATGCCTCGGGAGGGTAAGACACCTCTGGGAGGGGGGTGGAGTGGCAAGCAAGGTAAGTACGCCACTGAAAGAACTTTATTTAATTTTTGACTTAAGACCTCTATATGCAGCTGGACTGTACATATTAGACAGTATTTTTTAATGAACTTGTTCTGAGTTGGTTGTTCAGTAAAGGAATGTTGAAGTTAATTACCAAGACTGCTGGTCATCTTACCTAAGAGCGAACTCTTGAGTATTCCAGGGGGAAAGAGGACTTTGGCTTATTGGGATTTAGCCTGGCCCCAGCCTGCACCCAGCTCAACTGAAGTATAATGTTTGGTGGACCCTGGTCCTGGTACCCAACCCGGGGAACTTAGCTGGTGGCTCTGAGTGAGGGGTAAACTACTACTACTACTACTTAACATTTCTAAAGCGCTACTAGGGTTACGCAGCGCTGTACAATTTAACATAGGACAGTCCCTGCTCAAGGAGCTTACAATCTAAAGGGTAAACCAGGGTTACATAGGGATCCTCTGTGCCACTTCCATAAGGGCATCTGTGAGTGCTATAGTACAGAAATTGAAGGTGGGTGTACATGTGGGACGGGCATGGGGGGGGGCTCCCATTTATATACATAGCACCAAATTCTAAAAATAGCGCCAAAAAATTAGCACTGGTAAAAATCTCACCATTCTAGATAGTGCTGAAAAGCACCATTTATAGAACATGCTTAGCGCCAGGATCAGCTTCTAACTTTAGACGTGAAGATTTACAGCGCATAAACCCTAAATTAGGCACAAATCCGCCTCATTCTATAAAAGTAAGCATAAACTGTAGGATCTGCCCATGATCTTCCATGGTCGTACCCTTCTTTGGAGCTGTGTGTAAAATTTATGCATGGATCCTTGTGACTAAAAATGCGTGCGTAAATTTAAATTAATGACAATTAGTGCCAATACATGATTATTAGCACCCAATTATCAGCACTAATTGGCTCATTATTCACTTAAATTGCATGCATGCAATTTTAAGCACCATTCATAGAATTTTGGGGCTAATGTACAGAAAACTCTGTTACATGTGCCTTTGTTGCATTTAGGTGTTTGCAATATTGCCAGCCTAAATGTCAGGTATAGCAACACCTGTAAGAGAATAGGAGTGACAGACGCTGTTATAATGTGCCTAAAAATGAGGTGCTGACTTAGAATTGCCACGATAAAACCCTAATCCCATTGCAACGCCTTCTGATCTTGAGCAAGTCACTTAACTCTCCCCACTGAAAAGAATCTAGGAGTCCTTGTTGACAATACTTTGAAACCCTCTACTCATTGTCCTGCGGCAGCAAAAAAAGGCAAATAGAATGTTAGGTATTATTAGGAAAGGAATGGAAAACAAAAATGAGGATGTTATAATGCCTTTCTATTGCTCCATGCTGAGACTGCACCTTGAATACTGTGTACAATTCTGGTCACCGCATCTCAAAAAAGATGTGGAGGGGCATAATCGAACGGGGCGCCCAAGTTTTCATGAGGGCATCCTCGCAGGACGGCCCCGTAAAGGGGCGGGGCAATCTGTATTATCAAAACAAGATGGGCATCCATCTTTCGTTTCGATAATACGGTCGGGGACACCCAAATCATGAAATTTAGGTTGACCTTAGAGATGGTCGTCCTTTGGTCATTTTTGAGATGGCCGTTCCTGGTTTTCGTCGATAATGGAAACCGAGGACACCCATCTCAAAATTGACCAAATCCAAGCCATTTGGTCGTGGAAGGAGCCAGCATTCATAGTGCACTGGTCCTCCTGAAATGCCAGAATACCAACCAGGCACCCTAGGGGGCACTGCAGTGGACTTCAGAAAAAGGTCCCAGGTGCATAGTTCCCTTACCTTGGGTGCTGAGCCCCCAACCCCCCCCCCCCCAGAACCCAAATCCCACAACTGTACACCACTACCATAGCCCTTAGTGATGAAGGGGGGCACCTACATGTGGGTACAGTGTGTTTCTGGTGGGTTTTGGAGGGCTCACATTTACCACCACAAATGTAACAGGTAGGGGGGATAGGCCTGGGTCCGCCTGCCTGAAGTATCCTGCACCCACTACAACTGCTCCAGGTACCTGCATACTGCTGCGATGGACCTGAGTATTGCATTTGAGGCTGGCAAAAAAGTATTTTTAAAGATTTTTGTTTTTTAGGGTAGGCGGGGGTTAGTGACTACTGGGGGAGTAAGGGGAGGTCATCCTAGATTCCCTCCGGTGGTCATCTGGTCAGTTTGGGCACCTTTTTGATGCTTAGTCATGAAAAAAAATGGACCAAGTAAAGTCGCCCAAGTATTCATCAGGGACGCCCTTCTTTTTTCCATTATCGGCCGAGGACGCCCATCTCCTAAGCATGCCCCAGTCCCACCTTTGCTACACTGCTGACACGCACCCATGAACTTTGGTCGTCCCTGCGATGGAAAGCAGTTGAGGGCGCCCAAAATCAGCTTTCGATTATGCCGATTTGGGCGACCTTCCGAGAAGGACGCCCATTTCCCGATTTGTGTCGGAAGATGGGTGCCCTTCTCTTTCGAAAATTCACCTGATAGTGGAATTAGAAAAGATACAGAGAAGGGCGATGAAAATGATAAAGTGGATGAGACGACTTCCCTATGAGGAAAGGCTAAAGTAGTTAGGGCTTTTCAGCTTGGAGAAGAGATGGCTGAAGGGAGATATGATCTAGGTTTATAAAATAATGAATGCAATGGGTGGATGTGAATCACTTGTTTACTCTTTCGAAAAATACTAGGACTAGAGGGCACACAATGAAGTTACAAGTAGTAAATTTAAAATTAATTGGAGAAAACATTTCTTTACTCAATGTATAATTAAACTCTGGAATTCGTTGCCAGAGAATGTGGTAAAAGCAGTTAGCTAAGCAGGGTTTAAAAAGGGTTTGGATAACTTCCTAAAAGTCCATAAGCCATTATTAAAATGGACGGGAAAATCCACTGCTTATTTCTGGGATAAGCAGCATAAAATGTATTGTACTGTT
Source organism: Microcaecilia unicolor (assembly GCF_901765095.1). Classification (NCBI taxonomy): domain Eukaryota; kingdom Metazoa; phylum Chordata; class Amphibia; order Gymnophiona; family Siphonopidae; genus Microcaecilia; species Microcaecilia unicolor. Next base: position 536,111 of record NC_044034.1, on the reverse strand, counting down.
TTGGGATCTTGCCAGGTACTTGTGACCTGGATTGGCCACTGTTGGAAACAGGATACTGGGCTTGATGGACCTTCAGTCTGTCCCAGTAATGTATTTAAGTATGAACTCAGATTGAGAGTCCTCTCAGGACAAAAAAAAAGCTAATGTACTTGAATCTGTATCTTTCAAGCCATATACGAGAAATTAAAATAAACAAGAGGTGCTGTGAGAGGCCATCCAGAGAGGGAGAGATCTTCACTGGGAAATTGTTTTTAAATTTGGGGAAAGATAGACTTAGAATTAAATAGGTAACCTCAGTGCCTTTATTTTGAGTTACTCTGTTCACTTAGCAAAGGAGTTTAAGGAACAAGTTTTTTTTTAACATATAAAGACTCATTTAATAACTTTAAGTACTCGGCGGACCCCCCTGAGGGATTTAAAGCTTTTATAAAGATAGCCGTATACTTTGGAATTACTTCCATATTACAGTCATGGAGACTTAAAGAGGGACCCCTGATACAAGTTTGGAGATCACAATTAATAAAACAAATGCGTATAGATAGATGTAGAGTTACAGACCTGGAGAACGTTCAGGGCCTGAGGTTCCGAGCAATGTGGGAACCCTTGTGGGTTACTTTACCTCGAAAAGATTGCCGTGCTGCAGTATTGTCTAGAGTCTGAGGCTCGTAATGTGATACAAAGTGTGCAGTGACTCTAGAATACAGATTTCAAAAAGGTGTGCTTAAAAGTGGAGAAAACCCTCAGAAAACCCTCAGAAATATTACTTTTGACCACCACTACTAAGGATAAGGACAATGAAGAGATGTGCACTATGGTCATGCAATATAATGAGGCCAGCCCTCTTCTAGCCAGACTAATTAAAAATAGATGGGAAATCATACAATCGATCCCTGCTTTTAAGAATGTCAACTTACGGATTGCATATGCAAGGTGCAATAATATTAAAGAAATGATCAGTCCAGCAGATCTTAGAACTGCGAGAAAACAAGATACAAAACGACTGTGTGGTCACTTTAAATGTGGCCTTTGCCCTATCTGCTCTATCACCAAACAAGTTAAACAAATATACATTTCAAAGACCAAAAAACATCATGTTTTTCGCCACTTTACTAATTGTTTGTCAGACTACGTTGTTTATGCAATCAGCTGTCCCTGTGAGAAATTATATGTGGGAATGACCACTAGAATGTTAAAAGTAAGAATATTGGAACATCGATCAAATATTCGCAGACAAGCTGTCAAAGAGCCCATGGTAGAACATTGCATTGAGAAAAATCATAGATTTGAAGATCTTCAATGCTATGCAATCGATAGAATTGATGCATCAAACAGAGGTGGAGATCGTAAGCTGAAATTACAGAGACGAGAGGCTCAGTGGATATTTGATTTAGATTCATTAGAGCCTAATGGCCTCAACAGCTCTATTGACTGGCATGTTTTCTATTAGCCAACCAGTTAATCTTTACCAGCTAATCAGTCAATCATTAATGCAAGTCAATCTAGATCTCTATAAACGTCAGATGACACACAGATGACGCTGAGACGCCATTTTGAAATGCATGGTGCTCCGTCAAGCTGTAAGCGGATCCAAGTGTCTGTGCTTATGTGCATTTACTATACGTTTGGCTCTTTTCTGCTTAAGTTTAAATTTTCTATTTTTGCAGAATCACAGCATCGCGATTCAACGCTCTGTTCCTGAGGAAGCCTTGATGTTAGGGTGAAACGGAAGTGGCCCCCGTCGAACACAAAAGATAAGAGTGTTTAACTTTGTTATTAAGTGAAGCAATGCTGGAAGCCTAAGCAATGCTGGAAGCCTAACAGTGCAATAATCTAGGACCATACCTTTAGATAAATTTAATATGCTTGATAAAACTTTGAAAAAATAAGCATACACGTTTGACATAACTTTAAAACAAACACACAGTGGAGTTTTTATACCCTATGATAGAATCTGGGCGTGTGTTACTTGTGATGTCGGTAACCTCGCTCTAAACCTGCGACAGTTTGTCCCAGGTTTCTGCGGGTTACTTTACCTGCCAAAGGAAGAAGTTCCTTGTTGAACTATTAGAACCTTGAGCGAGAAGTGGAAGCTAGGAAGGGAGGGATCAGGGAGGGAAGACTATAGGAAGGAACGGATAGGGACCGACAAAAATGAGTCTGCAGATGACAATATTATCGGCCTTGAGGGTAATATGGTCAAGGATATATATAATTAGCAATATGTTGTTTCTGAGATGTTTAGAGATTTGTACACGCAATTCAATTCTACCTCCTCAATAAGAGCTGATTGATTAATGAAGATGACACCATAGGAAGGGGAGAAAAGGGGGTGGGACGGGTGGGGTGGTGGATGGGAGGGGGGAAAATATATAAAACTACTAGTAAAAGAGGCCCGTTTCTGGACCAAATGAAACAGGCGCTAGCAAGGTTTTCCTCCCCAACACCCCCCCCCCTTCTCCCTCCCTCCCTACGTACCTACTGACCCCTTGGTCATTCAGATGCCATTGCTCCACCCTCGGTGTGTGACGCCATTGCTCCACCCTCGACGTCATCACGTTTGACGCGAGGGCAGGGCCCAGCGACTTAGCTTCACCACCACGAACCCTTCGAACCTGTGTTGAAGGAAGTGACGTCAGTGGCTTGGCTTCACTGACATCAGTGTCTTCAGAACGTTGAGGGTGAGTTTTATTATATAGGATACAATTGTCAGTATATATAATGATATGAGTTTCTTTGATGACATTATGTATATGTGTTCCTTTTTGAGAATTGTATCTGCTCATTTATGTTATCAAGTATCAATAAAAAAGATTTAAACATAACATATAAAGACTCTGATACAGTTCCATAGGCTAGCAATTAAGGGGAATACTTTATAGTTACTACAGTATCGGTATAAAGCACAGTTAATAGGAACAGGAAGCCTCAGTTTAGACTTTAGGTTTTGGTGATTTCAGTGTTCATGTTGACTGACCTGGTGTTCTGAAGGTTTCTTGTTTTCTCTCCTACTTGACTGATTTGGGTCTTGAATAGTTTGTTGACTTCCCCACTCACATCATCTAATATAATAATTTGCACCTCCAACGTTCTGAAGCTGATTTCGTGGCAGTGTGGCAGTGAAGCCGTGTAGTGTTCGTAGGGTTTGTAATCGCCCCACCCTCGAGGGAACTCTGTATAGTTACCAGGGAAACAAACGCGACATCAGAAGGAGAAGGGACCAACCACAGGCAAAGGCAATCACTGTCAGTGCCCCGCTCTCCGAGGGCAGGGAAGGCTGCATGGTAATGCGACGTCAGAAGGAGAAGGGACCAAGCACAGGCAATTGCACTTGCTCTCACTGCCCCGCCCTCAGAGGGAAGGGAAGGTTGTATAGTAATGCCACGACCAGAGAACAGAGGACCACGGTGGCAGGAAGCACACAAACCGCCTGACAGGACTCTCACTTTCAAGAAAGTTGAACTCTGATGTACGGACAGTGCACTACAAATGCTGGCCCCTACCACAACCAAATGCCTTGGATTTGGCTGGGTTTGAGATGGCCGGCATCGGTTTCCATTATCGGCGAAAACCGATGCCAGCCATCTCAAACCCGGCCATCTCTGACATTTGGCCGGCCCCAACCATATTCCCACGACTAAATGCTTTGGATTTGGCTGGGTTTGAGATGGCCGGTATTGGTTTCCATTATCGGCGAAAACCGATGCCGGCCATCTCAAACCTGGCCATCTCTGACATTTGGCCAGCCCCAACCGTATTATTGAAACAAAAGATGGCCGGCCATCTTTTTCGATAATACGGTTCGGGACCGATCTTTGCGGCACAGGCCATATAGATGGCCGCCGCTGTTCGATTATGCCTCTCCACGTGTATCTCTCTCTTCCACTTTCTGAAAATGAACTCCAAGGTACAGACATCAAAGGAGGAGGCATGTGGAGAGCCCTTAAAAACATTAATGGCAGAAGGTCATTACCTTGCTAGCACCCGTTTCATTTCAATGAGAAACGGGCTTTTTTACTAGTTTATTTCTAAATAAATAACTTCTAAATTCTCTCTTACTCACTTTTCTGGTCCACCCATCTCTTGGTCAGATCATTCATTAATACTGTTTTGCTTTTCTCCAAAGAAATTCAACTCTTCCTCCACGCTGTGGGTGTACCAGACCCGCAGTTTAAGCCATTGATCTTTCACAGTGTGCACCTTTAGTCTCCTTTTTTTCCACAGGTTTTCTTGTCTCTTTCTTTAGAACAGCTGGTGTTTCTGTTGAAACACCCTTCCTCTCACCCTTAGGGATGAGACATCATATAAGTGCTTTAAATCTGCCCTGAAGACAGTTTTTTCTGGCAGATTTGGCCGCTTGCATCTTGGCTCTGATGAGTTAGAGTATCTTCTGCAAGTTGATTCATGCTGAAGTTGTTTTGCTGTTGTTTGTTTTTCTCCTCAGTGTACGTGTGGTCATTGTTGGTATGTATATTTGACTTTCCTATCTTTTGATGTCGTTCTTTTCCTGTGTGGTTTGTAGTCTGTGCACTGCTTTGGTCTTTTTCTGGGTAAGACGATACAGTAAATGACTTAATAAACATAAACAGACATGCTTCCTTCCTGAGGAATGGCAAAGGTAGTAAAGCAAAGAAAGAGCTGAAGGATAGCGATGCTGGGTGTGTGGGGGGAGGGGGATCCCCTAGATCAACAGGTATGATTTTTGGATATTGGGGAAGTGGAAAGGTAATGCAGAATCTGGTGTTTTTTTTTTGTTTTGTTAATGTCTCCTTTCCTTCATGCAAAAAGAAAAATAACAACTCTGCTGATGGCAGTGGTGGGGTATGTCTCATTTTTTCAGCCACTGTCTTACCTGCCCCTGCTCCATCATAGATTAAGGACATGAAGAAAAAAGCAGGTACCTGAGGAAACACCAGGTGTCCTGGCTGAAGCAGTTACATCCTGACTTGGAGCTCTCCACTGGTAAGTACTGCAACATGGAGAACAGGAGCAGTAGGTTGGTTTGGGTTTTCATTGGGGAGGGGTGAGTTCACCAGGACCTACAGATGGTGGGAGAGCGGGGGGATGGGGGGGAGGGGTTGGTTTCAGTTGAAAATGCAGTGGCATTTTTGTCCAAAGTCTAAACTGAAACCTAAATTTAGTCAGCCTCTAGCTCCTCCTCCACCTGCCAATCAGACCACTCTAGTAGCAGTCCAAGATTCTCCAGAGGCTAAATGATAGGCAGCAGATGGGTCCCCAGCTGCACCAACCCAGCCACCACCATTGCTGTTTCTCTCCCCATCTGTCATCCAACCCTCTGATTTCTCCTTCTATGTGTCACCACCCCTCCCCAGGGAAAGTGGATGAAAAGGATCAAGTGGTCCACTGGTTGGGGGTGGTCCTTCAGGATGCTGTGGTGACTGCTGTCGCATCTGCTCCTGAGCTGCCCCTTGAAGAAGGGGCTACAGCCTCTGAAGCAGCTTTGGAGGAGATATGTAACAGGTCTAGCATCCTGATAGAGAATGGGGGCTCTCACAGCAGGTGCAATTGATGGGTAGTATCAGCCCCGGTCCACCTTATTGGAGCTGTCAAGAGTAGAGGCCATCATTTTATTCCTGCTATGTCACCTTCCTAATCCTTGGCCATGTGACCCTCTCCACCTCTTCCCCTTGCTCCCCCATTTTCCTACTCTCCCCCCTCATCTTAAAGCACTACCAATCAAGACTATTCTGGCCAATATTCAAAATGATTTAACCAACCAGAAATAGCCACTGACCAGTTAAACTGCTTATTCATGGCTATCCGGTCATTTTCAGTGGACCATAACTGATTATCTTCGTTGAAAATGACCAGAGCACCAACTTCAAAAGTGACTAACTTGTGAGCATTCCATGGGTGGAGGCGGGTTAAGTGCCAATATTCAGTCCCTCGCTACATAAGTAAATCACTTAAATTGGGATGCATAAGTAGCAGGTCCCATCTTTAAGCAGTTTGGCTTATGCAGTCAAGGGCTGAATATTGACTTACATAAGAACATAAGTATTGCCATACTGGGACAGACTGAAGGTCCATCAAGCCCAGCATCCTGTTTCCAACAGTGGCCAATCCAGGTCACAAGTACCTGGCAAGATCCCAAAACAGTACAATACACTGTATGCTGCTTATCCTAGAAATAAGCAGTGGATTTCCCCAAGTCCATTTTAATAATGGTCTATGGACTTTTCTTTTAGGAAGCTATCCAAACCTTTTATAAACCCAGCTAAGCTAACTGCTTTTACTACATTCTTTGGCAACGTATTCCAGAGTTTAATTACACGTTGAGTGAAGAAATATTTTCTCCAATTTATTTTAAATTTATTATTTTGTAGCTTCATTGCATGCCCCCTAGTCCTAGTATTTTTGGATAGAGTAAACAAGTGATTCACATCTACCCGTTCCACTCATTATTTTATAGACCTCTACATAGGCACCGACTCCGTGGGTGCTCGAGCACCCCCAATATTGCCGTCGGAACAAAGTTCCGTTTTCAACCCCAGCCCGACCCGCCCTCTTCTCCCTCAACAGTCCTCCCTCGCCTTCCTGCCGCCCAGAATTTAAAACTAATTTTACCTCAGGTCGCAGCAGCAGTGAAAGGCGAGCACTGCAGGCTCACTTTCAGCCTTCCCTTCCTTCTTCTCTCTCAGCTCTGGTCCCGCCTTCATTTCCTGTTTCCGCGAGGGCCATGGACAGCAAATTGCTCACCACCAACAGCCCAGGAAAAGGGATCTAGTATCATCGCTGATCATACGCTATACATATGTTTATATGTTACATATTTGTCCATGTTGAGATATCGTTTTCTAATATTTTTAATACTTTTATTGCTCTTTGCAGGCGCCTTTTATTATGACATACTGTCTTACAAAGAGATCTGACAGACTAATATACGTTCTTACATAGGTTGATCTGAATTATATATTCCCCTATTCATAAACTACTTTTAACTTCCGGTTATTTTATTTCATTTTATTCAACATTTTGCACACACATTTGTTACGATATAATAATCCATGTTTTCCAAATTGTCAGATTACTATAACTGTCTGTTTGTCTAATTCTAAAGCATGCTACTTTCACTTTCGTTTTATTTATTTAATCTAATTGCACTACGTCACGATTCTGGTCCGTTTTTTTAAGAACAGCACTGAACATGCCACGTTTTGTTTGGCGGTTTTTCTTCAGAAGAACAGTGAGAGCGATTGAAAGAATTCTGGTACAATCAGCTAGAAATGTGAGTAATAGTGGCTTCAGTAGTGTTTATTTAAACTACATCTATAGTTAACTGTGATTGCTCATATATTTTATTTTATTTTTTTATTACATTTGTACCCCGTGCTTTCCCACTCATGGCAGGCTCAATGCGGCTTACATATTGTAGACAGGTACTTATTTGTACCTGGGGCAATGGAGGGTTAAGTGACTTGCTCAGAGTCACAAGGAGCTGCCTGTGCCTGAAGTGGGAATTGAACTCAGTTCCTCAGTTCCCCAGGACCAAAGTCCACCACCCTAACCACTAGGCTACTCCTCCATGTAAGGCATCGTTTGTTTAGTCGGTTAGAGAATAGCATCGCTATGCAATCGATAAGGTTTATGTGTCTGCGCAGGATTTGTAGTGCACTGCTCATTTGTAGTACACTGCTCTTTTCAACGAAGAGCAAGTAAGAAAGCTGCAAGTGCATATATTGTACATGAGTTAAAATATTAATATTAGTGAACAAGTTAGCTGACAGTAACTCATCTGGAACACTGACTATATCTACTGTTTTTTCAACTTCGCTTTTAGCTTTAATTGTTGTGCTATTAATATTGGACTTTTAAACATTCTACTCCTAAATGATGACAATAGCTTTAAAAAAATTTTTTTTTAACTTTATCATAGTATTAGTAAAAGAGGCCCATTTCAAACAGAAAGGAAACGGGCGCTAGCAAGGTTCCAGGGCCCCCTCCCCCTCCTGTTCCCCCTCCTCCTCTCCCTCCCCCCACCACAACCCCCCTCTTCTCCCTCCCCACCCCCTCCTCCTGCCTCCTCCTGATCCCCCTCCCGACCCCCCTCCTCTGACCCCCTTCCTCCTCCTCCTCCCCCCTCTCCCCCCTCCCTCTCGTCTCAGGACCCCCCCTCTATCCGCACCCCCCCTCTCCTCTGGTTTCTGCCGCCCAGCGCCTCCCTCCTTCTGTGTCTGTGGCCTGCGAATGCAAGGAGGACGTGTGCTGTTTAAAAAGTTTTACCTCCTGCTCGGCCGCCAACACTGAAGTGCAGCAAGTACAGAAGTCGCTTCAGACAGGCTGTGGTTTCAGCTGTTCCTCTACCCCCCCCCCCCTCATTTCCTTTTTGCGGAAACAGAGCAATTGCGATTGCCTGTGGTTGGTCCCTTCTCCTTCTGACGTCGCGTTTCTTTCCCTGGCAACTACACAGAGTTCCTTCGAGGGCGGGGCAGTGATCGGGAGTGTGATTACAAACCCTACATGGCTTCACTGCCACAGTCACGGAGTCAGCTTCAGAACGTTGGAGGTGCGAATTATTATATTAGATATTCAGATATCTTAAACATTACGTTGAATTTAACATGGCTGAAAAATAGCAAGAAAGGGAACGCACATTTTGTTTTCTAAGTTCCGTTTTCTTTATATTTTGTACCATTACGTAAACAAGGGACACCATCATTACTTTTTTTGTTTAGTTATCCAGCTGCAGTTTGATAAGACCTATCGCAGTTCGGTAAGATGTTTGAATTTGATTTCACCTTTTTTCGTTTTCTTTTCTATTGGGCGGATATAAATGCATAACAAAACGGAAATTTATCATCACTTTGGATGCAAAGATCATTTTATAAGAGATATACACACATAGACTTCACCTGATTTAAACTTTTACTATCTTTTTATCTTCTCAACTTATCTGTGGTGTGCACAAATCAGTTTTTTATCCATAATCTCTGGGGTTTGCAATAGCTCCACATATTCAATGATTATAGTTAAGAGATATCTCACACAAGGATGTTATAACAATAAATATGTCTGGAATTGGGATATGTTTTGATACACTTTTCATGATTCGGGATAACATATCTAATTTGTATGTACAATGTTTATGAATTTGTATTTTTAATTTCTTGTTATACCCCTGAGGCAGGTGCAGTTTGGCGCCGAAACACGGCCAGTGTCGGGTCCTTTTTTATTAAAATTGTACTGTAGAAATGTTCCAGCCTGCACTGTCTGTACTTGTATGCATGACCTAATTGTAGAAGATCTCAATATGTTTTATAAAATTTCTCCCCTCATGTGCATTAAACCTGTGTTAAATACGTAATGCAGCTTGGTAAATAGCTCACCCTGCGGACATTCAGCCAGAGGCAAGCAGTACATTTAGATGCCGCTGGCGGCACTGACTCCAGATACTCAATGGCGAGCCATTTCTGGTGACAGGCGTTTGATATCCGTGTTTTTTTTTTGGACCGGCTCTAACTTAACATAGCCCAAATCATGAAAAAACTCCAAACCGCCCAAAACACAGCAGCTAGACTCATTTTTGGCAAACCACGATTTGAAAGTGCAACACCACTTCGTGCAAAACTTCACTGGCTCCCTATCAAGGAACGCATAAACTTCAAAGCCCACACAATGATCCACAAGATCCTCCATGGTGTAATAACTGTTCTCCCGGCAGCAAACCTTCAGGGGGTGGTAGGCTCCCTTCAGCAGTCCACAAACAAAGTCCTTCCAGACAACACAGCTTTTAGTTCCAAGCAGTTTATTTTCCCTCCTCCACAAATCTCAGTTCAAGGGGGTTAAAGTCCCATTCAGTTTCCAAAACAAAGCAACAAGAAAAAACTTCCCTTTAAATCCAAGTTCTCCCCAGTTCAACAGCCTGGGTTTCAGTTTTAAAAGTCTTTCCGCTTGGGTGGTTGCAGAATGGCAGTACACCACCCACAACACAGCAAATTGACTCCTGTGACCACCCACTGCCTTCAGTCCCTGCAACTCTGCCCCAAAGTACAATTAAAGTCCATGTCAACCGGTTCCTCCAAACATGGTGTGCTGGGCCCTCCAGACTCTCCTTCCTCCAAGCACTCCATTAACTCTGCTTCTCTGCTAGGCTGTTGGTTGCAGACCTCCTCCCCCTCTCAGGTGGAAGGAATCTTGTACTGATTTCTAACCCAAGGGAATTGAGCTTTGTCATCACGGCTCCCCCTTCTGGCCCTCATCTGCCATAGCAGCTGCTCTTTCCAGTCCTTTTCCCCCTCCCTTCCACGTGGTATCCCTACCGGGTTTTGGGACCTACCCCCCCCCCCCCCGATCCCTTCTCTCAGGGCCTTGTGGGGAATGTAGTCTGGCCCCATACCTCCTCCTGACCTGCTTAGACCCTCCAACCTCCTTACAATGGCGAATCTCCAAGCTACATGAACAACTTGATCGATCTTCCAGCCAGGAACGGGTCCAAATCTTCTCATACTTACTTTAATCTCCATCTCCCCAATTGCAAAAACCTCAAATACAAAACCTACTATGCATCCAACTTCTCCGTTATAGGCAGCCAACTCTGGAACGCAATACCTCGACACATCCGAACAACCAATGAACACCTACCCTTCCGAAAGCTGGTGAAAACTTACCTCTTCAGACAAGCTTACCCAAATAACCCAACTAATTCTCAAACTTAACCACACTACCCATACTCTAATCCTCTCCCCCACTTCTCTCCCAATTGTACTACTCCTTACAACTGGATCATCTCTGCTACACTTCGTACCATACTCTGTGTACCTGTACCTTGCTTTATGATGTCTCTATGATACTCTGTACCATATCCTGTAAGCCGCATTGAGCCTGCTACCGAGCAGGAAAGAGCGGGGTATAAATGTCATAAATAAATAAATTAATTAACTGGCCATGTGAATATTCAGCGCTGGTCAGTTAAGCTAATAGTGGGCAAAGATAGGAATGTATTTTTGGGGGGGGTCCGATTTGTCAGTGCTTGAATATTTGCAGATAGCCGCTACGTGGTACGTACTAATATTCAGTGCAGATAACCTGCTATCTCACGCTGAATACAGTTTAGCCGGCCATGAGCCATCGGTCCCTTAGATTATAATCCCTCTGTGTATAGAGAAATGTCTAACATGCCTGAATATAACTTGTCTTGAGTTACCAATGAAAAGATTTGAGCTATATTAAAAAAAAAAAAAAGCCAAATCAAAACAAAATGTTAGGTAAACTTTTAAGTTCAGATTTGGTTTTCTTTATTTTTTTTAAGACAACCTTGTCTTCCTTTTATAGGACTTATGCATTAAGTGTAAGATATTTTGTTCAAGTAAGATCTTACACAATGATATCTCCCATTGTTGTCTGCTGTTATTGGTATTTCAATCTCAATGATGTATAATTTATGAAAATAACGTAAGGTAGGATTTTTTTCTTTGTCATTTTGCTGTGTGGCTCTTCTGTCAGATTTTTCCTAGTCTCAGTGGCCCTCATATTCCCAAGCATCATGCACTGCTAGGTCCAGTGGTCACAGACAGGAAAGGCTCTGGCTGAAATCAGTACAAACTTCCTCATAACCGGATGTTCCCAGCCATTGTGGGTTTCCTGTTTCTGGAGTTTAAAAATAAACGCTCAGCTCAGGCACCTGCTACTACTCTGCATTCAGATTGCACTTCAAAGGGTTGGGAGGATGAATTCCCATGCTGTTTATCGCACAAGGCAGTGCAATATATGGGACATGGGACACAGCATAACAAGTGCATTTATAGTGAGATATTTCCCTCATTTTGGGAGGGAGAGATGTAAGGAAAGGATTCACAGAAATCTGTAACCTTTGGAAAGGAATAGCGCAGTATGTGGTGTGCTTGTGTATGTTATGTCAGGTCACATCAACGGTCCATCGAGACCAACATTCTGTCCCTGACAATAACCAGTCTGGCTGACTAGGAAGTACCCAGCAGATCCATTTCTTGCAATTCACCCCATTGTTATGCGGTGGATTTCCTAATTCAACTTGGCTAATCATTACTTTAACATCAGGGGTTTTTCCTCTAGACCCCTTTAAACCCAGCTAGTTTAGATGCCTTGATCACATCCTCTGCAAAAACATTCCAAAGCTTGATTGTTCTTTGTGCAAAAAAATTCCAGTTTTGTTTGAAATTTGCTACTCATTTTACTGTTTGAAGGAGTAAAAAGATATTTCCTACTAACCTGTTCCAGCCCACTTGTGATTTGGAAACTTATATTATGTCCCTCCCAGTCCTTCCTTCCACCAAGCTGAAGAACCCCATATTCTTATGCAGATGACTTTCGTTGAGTTTATTACAGACTCAAACTCAGTGCACTTAAAGCCACTTCAAATCAGGGGCATAGCCAGACAACAGATTTTGGGTGGGCCTAGGCAAGAATTGGGTGGGCACCAAGTGTTCTACCCCCCCTCCAAAAAATAAAATTATCTCAGCTGGTGGGAAAACGCTTCTTTCCACCTTGACAGCAGGCATGCACTGAAAACTGAGCATGCGCAGATCCCGGTGTCATGGAGAGTAGCGTTTTCGTTACCATCAGGGGAAAATCTTCAGCTGGCGGAACTTGGGATTCCCACCAGTTACCGCTACTGTTGGGTGGGCCTGAGCCATAAATGGGTGGGCCCTGGACCACCCAAGCCCACCTGTGGCTACGCCACTGCTTCAAACTTGTTTAGAACACATGGCAGGTTGGCTAAAAGATCTGAACCCTGAGAAAATGGTTGCCTGCTGGTTTACTGGGTCAATGTCTCCACCAAATATCACTCCATTCTTGTTTAACAGGCTTATTAACTCCTGTTTCATCTTTTTACTGTATTGAAGTAATTTTGGATTCTACTCTGTCCTTTGGTCCTCAAATATCACAGATTGTTAAAACAGGTTTCTTTTTTCTACGTAAACTGAGGGCAATCTGTAATTTACTGGATTTCGATGCTCTTTGCTCTTTGTCTATTAGATTGTAAGCTCTTTAAGCAGGGACTGTCTTTCTTCTATGTTTGTGCAGCACTGCGTAGGCCTTGTAGCGCTATAGAAATGCTAAATACTACTACTACTACTACTACTACTATTTAACATTTCTAGAGTGCTACAAAGTGTACGCAGCGCTGTACAAACACAGAAGAAAGACAGTCCATGCTCAAAGAGCTTACAATCTAATAGACAAAAAGTAAAGCATTTAAATGTAAAATATTTAAGCAGTCAAGCATAAGAGAACAGTCACAGAAGATGTTGAAGGGTGGTCAGTGTGATTAGGTGTAACTCTGGTTGGAGTAGTGGGAGAAGGTGATAGAAGAATAGAAATGGGTGATGTAAAAGTAATGAGTGGGTTGATAGGGAGGTTATATAAGACATGTCACTCTAGGGGTGGGTGGGACTAAGTCTAAAGCAGGAGAAGGTATTCTCTGCAGCCTATCTGTGAGATGGAAAATGCTCTCTGAAACTGCTGCTATAAGTTGTTAGTTTTCTCTCCCTGAAAGAGATCCAAGCCACACCCACGTAAATAGTAGTAGTAGTTCTATGCGCAAGTTCTTTCATCAAGGTCTTTTTAAAGACCCACTCCATAGATTATCACATTAAGTGTTTCCCAACGCACGCATAAGCTGATTTACAACGTCTGAGACCCACCATACAGAACACCGTCGAGTGAGACTCCTGATGCAGGCCTAACGGCCAAAACACAAAGGCTGTGTCGAGTCTTTTTTTCATCAATAAACAAGTATTTTTAAGATCCACCTCTCTAGGTCTTGTATTTCCGTGGTCAAACATCCCACTTTCTTCCATACCTACACTTTTCTTCATTCTAGATATGATTGTTGCAATATTGTTTATGCGGGAATTACCAAACATAATCTCAGAAGATTTCAAACACTAAAGAATACTGCAGTCCGGGCTTCTTGTTCTGACCATGCATCATCTCTTCTTCGACAGCTTCAGTGGTTACCCATTCAGTTCAGGGTTAACTTTAAGGTGCTAACTTTAACCCACAAGGTTTTGCATAGCGGTTCTCCTGGTGATTCCTTACACAGCCTCTCTTACTTTGCTTCCACTCCCTTCTACAGCTAGATGAGAATTCAGTGCATCAAGTGCTTTTTATTTCCTCTCACTGCATTATAGAACTTATTACTGCAATATCTTCGGCTTGAAACATTATATATGTCCTTTTGGGCTTCATTAAAAACTCATCTTTTCAGCAGGCTTTTACTGTGTAGGCTCAGGTAGTTTCTGCAACGGGAGTCAGGGGTTAGATGAGAACTTTATTTTGCTTTATATGTATACTTTTTATCTTTTGTATGATTGAATCATGTCTGAATTGTAAAAGTAGTTAGGTCTTTCCAATCTTTGTTGTTTTATCTGTGAACTGCTTTAATTTGCTTGCAACTAAAGCGGTATAGCAAATTTAACAAACAATAAACATGTTTGTCCTTCCTTTTATAGGGAAGTCATTCCAACCCTATCATTGTTTTTGAGATGCGGTGACCAGAGTTGTACACAATAGTCAGGGCTATTCAAATCCAGTCACCACCTTTTAACTCTAATCCCTTATTCACCTGTTAATACCACTGCTGTTTAATCATTCCCATACCAAATGAAACTGCCTAATCTTTTATCTCTTCTGTTTGTCTGAATAGATTGTAGCTCTGTTGAGCAGGGATTATCAATGTAGACGTCTAGTAGCACCATAGAAATGACTAGTATTAGTTTTAGTACTACAGTTGCACCATGGATGATGACACATAGACATTACAATATTCACTGTTTTATTCACTATTCCTTTTTATTTTATTTACATTTGTACCCCACGCTTTCCCACTCATAGCAGGTTCAATGCGGCTTACATATTATATACAGGTACTTATTTGTACCTGGGGCAATGGAGGGTTAAATGACTTGCCCAGAGTCACAAGGAGCTGCAGTGGGAATCGAACCCAGTTCCCCAAGACCAAAGTCCACCACTCTAACCACTAGGCCACTCCTTTCTTAATAATTCCTAGAATTCTGTTTGCTTTTTCATTGCAATTGTGCACTGAGCTGTGGATTTCAAGGTACTGTCCGCACTAATCCCATTACTAATTTCTGGGTGATGTCTCCTCGTATGGAACCCAGAATAGTGTCCCTATAATTGGGATTGTTTTTCCATATGTGTATTACTTTGCCATTATCCACATTAAATTTCATCTATCGTTTTGACACCCAAATGAACAATCTAGCAAGATCCTACTGCAGTTCTGTTCAGTGTGATTGTGTTTATCTGTTGGTCCCAGTACAGATTCCTGAGCCACTCTACTATTTACCCTTTTCCACTGAGAAAACTGATCATGTAGTCCTACTCTTTGCTTTCTATCAGTTTTAATCAGGATATTTTGTTCTTGGGTAGATTTTAATTTACCTATTGTGACAAGGTCGTCATCAGCAGCTCTTCATAGCTGAAGTTTTAGAACTTACCTCCAAAAAATTATGGGGCAAGAATCGGTCACCAGCTCCTCAGTACTAAGAGGTAGAGGACTTGTCTCCAATAAAAACATGAGAGAGAGTCCTCATGAGCTTTCAGGGTGAACTGTAAAACACATTAAAATTCACTTTCATAAAAGTGCACTCCACGTCTTCTTCCGTGAGCAAAACCCAAACTTTTAACCTTTAGAACTTCCCCTACTCTCACATTCTTAGAGGAGAAACAAGGTAAAAAGTCAAATTGTTCGAGTTCTCCAAGTAAGCAAATTAGCTTCCCAGGCCTCTCTCTCAGCATCTAGAAGTTTTCCTTCTTAACAACTTGTTGGGGTGGTTTTCTTTTCACTTCTGCTTTTGAAATCCAAAAAGACAGGTTTCTTCTAACAAAAACTGGGAGTATTCAGCATAACAGCCTCCTCCCCTGGATATTACAAAAATTACAGCAAATTTACAGTACTATCCTATATCCCATGGCTCTTGAATTAGTCAAAAAGAAAATAACTGAAAAACATTGTTCCTTTTCTACTTACAAATCACAGTTTCACATGAAACAAACAGTACCTTGTTTCTCTTCTTGATAAAGTCCTTATTTCTATGCTTCTCAATGAGTACTGTCAGGTACTCTATTCTATTCAGCTGTGAAGATACGCAGAAGGACTGCAAGTCCTCCACCACACCTGGTGGGAGCGCTGGGCACCTAGAGCGGAGGCCTTCAGTGGATCGGAATGGACCTGGGAGTCACCCCAGAGAAGGCTGTAAAGGATATGCAGACGAGCTGCAAGTCCTCCACAGCAGCTGAAAGGCAGCCGGTGGTACAGCTGGGCACCTCTCAGCTGAGGAAAGGCTTACCAGGGGTTAGGCCAAAGCCTCCCCCTGAGGGTCGCCTGATCCTAGCCAAAAAGCACCTGGAAACCATGGGCACCTGGAGCCAGGGCCCTGGGAAGATTGGGGTGGACCTGAGAGTCACCCCGGATACAGCTGTGAGGATATGCAGAAGGGCTGCAAGTCCTCCACAGCACCTGGTGGGAGCGCTGGGCACGTAGAGCAGAGGCCCTGAGTGGATCGGAGTGGACCTGGGAGTCACCCCGGAGAAGGCTGTAAGGATATGCAGATGAGCTGCAAGTCCTTCACAGCACCTGAAAGGCAGCCGGTGGTAGAGATGGGCACCTCTCAGCTGAGGAAAGGCTTACCAGGGGTTAGGCCGAAGCCAGCATTCCTCCCCCTGAGGGTCGCCATTCTGGCTGGTTAAATAGCACTGAATATTGGAGGATAAGAGTTCCCCCATACCTTAAACCCTAGACATCCTCACACCTCTACTCATTTACTCAATCCTACCACCCAATCATAGTCCCCATCCGCTCTACCAACCCCACCAGTACCTAAAACCTCCTTAACTTACTAATTCAGCCACTCTCTCAGATATACAGATAACCCACTCCAGCTATGCACTCCCTCACTGAAACACGCTTTGTACATTACTTACACTATAGACTCCCTCAGTGAAACACACTTTGTACATTACTTAAACGGTAGACTCCCTCAATGAAACACGCTTTGTACATTACTTGAACGGTAGACTCCCTCAGTGAAGCACACTTTGTACATTACTTAAACGGTAGACTCCCTCAATGAAACACGCTTTTTACATTATTTACACTATAGACTCCCTCAGTGAAACACACTTTGTACATTACACTATAGACTCCCTCAGTGAAACACACTTAGTACATTACTTACACTATGGACTCCCTCAGTGAAACACACTTAGTACATTACTTAGACTATATATTCCCTCAGTGAAAATTTTCTACATTACTTAGAAAGTGCATTCCCTCGATGAAACACACTTAGCATGTTACTTACACTGTCACTCCCTCAGTGAAACAAACTTTGAATATTTATATTTTTTGAAAATGACCTTCTTTCCTGTTCAGAATTTGGACGTTTTGTGTAAAACGTCCAAATTCTGATTCAAACGTTCTATAAAAAATGCCCCTCTATGCATGTTACATACACTGTGTACTCCCTCAGTGAAACACGCTTTGTATGTTATTTTGTTAGACGTCACACGCCCTAGTTCTAACTCATCCCCTTAATTGACGTGCCTACTAAGGAACCGCCCAGTACCACCACTATGTGCAGTCCCTCAGTGAAACACGCTTTGTACATTACTTGTACAGTCCCTCAGTGAAACACTCTTTGTACATTACTTGCACAGTGCAGTCCCTCAGTGAAACACGCTTTGTACATTACTTATACTGTGCAGTCCCTCAGTGAAACACGCTTTGTAAATTACTTATACTGTGCAGTCCCTCAGTGAAACACGCTTTGTAAATTACTTACACTGTACAGTCCCTCAGTGAAACACGCTTTGTAAATTACTTACACTGTGCAGTCCCTCAGTGAAACACTCTTTGTAAATTACTTGCACTGTGCAGTCCCTCAGTGAAACACGCTTTGTAAATTACTTGCACAGTGCAGTCCCTCAGTGAAACACTCTTTGTAAATTACTTACATTGTGCAGTCCCTCAGTGAAACATGCTTTGTAAAATTACTTACATTGTGCAGTCCCTTAGTGAAACACGCTTTGTACATTACTTACACCATGCACGCAGTCCCTCAGTGAAACACTCTTTGTAAATTACTTACACTGTGCAGTCCCTTAGTGAAACACTGTTTGTAAATTACTTACACTGTGCAGTCCCTCAGTGAAACACGCTTCGTACATTACTTGCACAGTGCAGTCCCTCAGTGAAACACGCTTTGTACATTACTTGCACAGTGCAGTCCCTCAGTGAAACACGCTTCGTACATTACTTACATTGTGCAGTCCCTCAGTGAAACACTCTTTGTAAATTACTTACACTGTGCAGTCCCTCAGTGAAACACGTTTTGTACATTACTTGCACAGTGCAGTCCCTCAGTGAAACACTCTTTGTAAATTACTTACACTGTGCAGTCCCTCAGTGAAACACGCTTTGTACATTACTTGCACAGTGTAGTCCCTCAGTGAGACACTCTTTGTAAATTACTTACACTGTGCAGTCCCTCAGTGAAACACTCTTTGTAAATTACTTACACTGTGCAGTCCCTCAGTGAAACACTCTTTGTAAATTACTTACACAGTGCAGTCCCTCAGTGAAACACTCTTTGTAAATTACTTGCACAGTGCAGTCTCTCAGTGAAACACACTTTGTACATTACTTGCACAGTGCAGTCTCTCAGTGAAACACGCTTTGTACATTACTTGCACATAGGGTTACCATATGGCTCCAGAAAAAGGAGGACGGATTGAGCCTGCCGGGTTTTACTTCCATTACTTTCCATTGAAAGCAATGGAAGTAAAACCCGGCTGACTCAATTACTTCCATTGAAAGCAATTGCTTTCCATTGAAAGCAATGGAAGTAAAACCCGGCTGGCTCAATTACTTCCATTGAAAACAATGGAAGTAAAACCCGGCTGGCTCAATCCATCCTCCTTTTTCTGGAGCCATATGGTAACCCTACTTGCACAGTGCAGTCTCTCAGTGAAACACTCTTTGTAAATTACTTACACAGTGCAGTCCCTCAGTGAAACACGCTTTGTAAATTACTTACACTGTGCAGTCTCTCAGTGAAACACGCTTTGTACATTACTTGCACAGTGCAGTCCCTCAGTGAAACACTCTTCATACATCACTTAGATCATGCACTTTTCAACTTGTTATAATTGGACATGAGACTCTGGGCTTCTTTACTACCTCCGCCCCCTTCGTGTTCCTTATTAGGGAGAAATTTAGAACTTCCTATTCTGGTTGCCAAGGTTTGTGGTAATCTTAGAGTCATAAAGAAATCTAGCAAACTGAGAGATGGGCTAAACCTTAATGTAAAGCAGCTGTCCGAATGTGCTGGGGTACGGTGCGGGAGGGGGGGAGCAGGGCGTTAACTCTTTCTGAGCTGTTCCCAGGTGGAATTTGCTTTTACTCCAAATCTTCTTAGTGCATCACTTATGTGACTTACCAGGTTCTGTGGACACCAGCTTCTCTTCTCTACATCTGGCTCTTATCAGGAAGCCATCGGATCCCCTATGGATTTCATTGGTAGATTATGATATGAAGCCTTTCTGTATTATCACATGAGGACATCAGTATGGACTGTCTTTACACCTTTATCTCGATTTCATCAGTGATCTACTACTAAAAGGCATGAACTAACTCCAAAAATCCAAATGAAAGCTCTATCAAATCCAATATCCTGTTTAGGACAGTGGCCAATCAAGGTCTCTTGGGTGAAATATTTAATGGGCTGCAATAGCAGATCCATTCACTGTCATTTATGTGAAGCTGCCAGCATTCTGTAGGATTACTGGGCTAATCGACCTGCCATCCAGAAACTTATTCAAGCCTTTATAAACTCATATATCCTACCAGCTTTGACCACATCCTCTGAAACAAATTCCAGAGCATAATTGTGTTGACTGGAAATATGTTTTTTAGATTATTTTAAATCTATTGACAGGTTGAGGCACACACTCATACAGCATCTGAGCAACAGTGCATTTTTTGCTGTAGAAGTAAGCAGAAATATAGATCGGGGTAAAGATATATTCTATTTCTACTGAGAATCTGCTTTCATACTAGCTGTGAACACACCAGAGTTTCAAGTCAATCTTTCTAGTCGAGTACTCCACAGTTTGGTACTTTTGCTTAAAGGAAATCTATTTCTCCAAATTCAACTGTGCTGTTATACTCCTCTTTTTAGGCTACAGTTATATTTTTAATTATTGGGATTTATTAACCTCCTTTATGAAGAGATTCATCCAAGGTGGAGTACAGCAGGTACAATTTAACATAAAACTTACAATTTTGTTAACAGCATGACAACAGTAAAATGACCAAATATAAACATAAATACAATAAATGAAGTAAACTTGAGAACAGCAAATTGAAACCTAATAACAGGACTAACATGAAACAATATAAAAACTAAACACATTTAACAGCACTGAAATCAAATAACATAATATGAGACATTATCCAGCTCATTTTCGAAAGTGAGCACCGCCCATCTTCCGACACAAATCGGGAGATGGGCGGCAATCTCCTGAATCTGCCCAAATCGGCATAATCAAAAGCCGATTTTGGGCGGCTTCAACTGTGTTCCGTTGCGGGGCCGGCGAAAGTTGAAAGGGGACGTGTCTGCATGGTAGCGAAGGCGGGACAGGGGCGTGCGTTGAGATGGCCGGCTTCACCCGATAATGGAAAAAAGAAAGCCGGCCATCAGGAGAATTTGGTCCGTTTTATTTGGACCCTTTTTTTTTTAGGTCTAAGTCCCAAACAAGTGCCCCAACTGACCAGATGACCACCAGAGGGAAGCGGGGATCACCTCCCCTTACTCCCCCAGTGGTCACCACCCCCCTCCCACACACAATAAAATCAGACATTTTTTGCCAGCCTGTATGCCAGCCTCAAATGTCATACCCAGCTCCCTGACAGCAATATGCAGGTCCCTGAAGCAGTTTGTAGTGGGTGCAGTGCACTTGAGGCAGGTGGACCCAGGCCCATCCCCACCCCTGTTACACTTGTGCTGGTAAATGGGAGCCCCCCAAAACCCACTGTACCCACATGTAAGTGCCCCCCTTCTCCCCTTAGGACTATGGTAATAGTGTAGAGTTGTGGGCAGTAGGTTTTGGGGGGGGGGGATTTGGGGGGCTCAACACACAAGGGAAGGTTGCTATGCACCTGGAAGCTAATTTTGTTTTTTTATTAATTTTTTTAAAGTGCCCCCTAGGGTGCCTGGTCGGTGTCCTGGCATGTCAGGGGGGCCAGTGCACTAGAAATGCTGGGTCCTCCCACGCCCAAATGCCTTACATTTTGCCGGATTTGAGATGGCCGGCTCCGGTTTCCATTATGGCTGAAAATCGGAGTCGGCCATCTCATCTAACCCCGGCGAGCGATTTGGCCGGCGCCAAGCGTATTTCGAAAATACGCTTGGCTCCGCCCCTTCACGTAGCCAGAACCAAAGATGGCTGGCCATCGATTTGGCCGGCGCCGTTCGATTATGCCCCTCTATAAGATGCAAGTGTAATAGTGATGGAGCGCTGCGTACGACTGGTAGTGCTATAGAAATGATTTGTAGTAGTAGTAGTATCTAACAAGCACACAATTAGAACATTGAAATAACATTGCTAAGATACTAATGCTTTTCTACAGTATAGCTTACCAAATAGCTGAGGGTTCAAGTGCAGATATATAGATGGGGACAATATGCGTGGTATAGAGTCCGTTGGGATAAATAAATGGGTGCCTAGTTCTTTGTACAGTTAATCAAGATTTAAGGAATTGGTCTAAGTTACAGTGTGTGTAGCAAGCTAGTCCATGTGCAGAATGAGTGTATAGTCACCCTATGTATTAAAGGCTTGGGAGAAGAAAGGGAAATGGGACTTGATATACTGTCTGAGGTTTTTGCAACTACATTCAAAGTGGTTTACATATATTCAGGTACTTATTTTGTAGCTGGGGCAATGGAGGGTTAAGTGACTTGCCCAGAGTCACAAGGAACTGCAGTGGGAATTGAAATCAGTTCCCCAGGATCAAAGTCCACTGCACTAACCACTAGGCTACTCCTCCACTTTCACCTGCTTCCTGAAGTAGAGGTAGTCCCGAGTTACACAATGCCCTTCTATGAGTAAATTCCAGAGCGTGGGGGCTTCTCCTGAGAAGGCTCGCTGATGGGTATCACATTGTACAATTTCCTTTGGTGAGGGGACAGATAGCAATGATCCTTGAGAGGATCTTACAGGTCTCAAAGGTGTACAATGAGCTAACTTATTCTTTAAGTACTCTGGCCCATTTTGTCTGAGGGCCTTGAAAATCAAACATAGAATCTTGAATTTGCAAAGTACTTTTATGTTTTGTTTTTCCATAGAAATTCCCGTGCTTGTAAAGAAAAGTAAACATGGCAAAATTAAAATTATCAAAAGAGATAAAAGAATAAAACAGCCAAAATTTACTCCAGTTCTCAATGCCAGGGAGAGAGCTTAATGTAAATATAGAGAAGAAAAGAAGCCTTTACCTTGTCCCCCCCCCCCCCCCCCCTCTTTCCTGGGAAGGGGGCATCTTGCAGAGAGCAGGGAGACACAGAGGACAAGCTGAGAGCCAGCAACAATGCTAGCACCTTTTGTTAGAATGCTTAAAGTGTTTAGAATGCTCCAGCACTGCTATAAAACAAAGAACTCAGGTGTCCATAAATGCTAGATGTGTGTTTATAAAGTTTCAACAGTTTGTAACTGTGAGAGAAGGGCAGACTTGTTACAGAGCTCCCAATTGGCTGTCTGAGAGCACAGTACAAGGCTCCTGATTTGCTGTTTGAGAACTGGAAGTAGAGGAGGGGACAGTGTGTGAGATTGCCAATAGGAGACAGGATCTGCAAAAAGGCACGAATTTGGACCAATGAGGTGGCAGGAGGCAGTCTGATCCTTAGATTGGCGCGAATTTTGTAGCCAATCCAGGGGGCAGGAGGAGTGGAACAAAGAAAAAAAAGTTTTTACAGTGCAGAGGCTGCCTGGGAAGAAGGCAATCGAGGCTACAGACAATGGAAGCTACAAGCATGGTCTGAGGAGAGAATGTGCTACAAGCTGGGGCAGAAGCAGGGCATGCTCAAATAAGAAGAGACAGCTGCAGACTGGAATCCACAGATGAAGAGAGAGAGATGGTGAGTGTGGCCGGGCATTGAAGCAGACAGGAACAGAAGAAAGGGGGGCTGAGGTGAGCTGAGCAGAAGATTTGCTGTTACAGTGGTCACAGGGACGTGCTGGGAGCAGTGCATAGCTGGATAGAACCCCAGATGAATCCACCCAGGGCAATCCGCGTGTGTGTGTGTGTGTATGTCTGTCTGTCCAGAGAGCAGAGGAGAAAGCCAGCCACGTGACTGTCCTGTAAACAAGAGGCTTATCCAGAGAGGAAGAGACACCCCCCCCTTGCACTGAGTGCCCAGATAAGAAAAGGAACTGTGCTTTTTGAGTGCCTGCCTCAGGAGGGATCTAGCCCAGAAGCTTGCTGGTTTGAGCATCCACAAAGAGAGAGAGAAGGGGCATCACCCTGCACTGAGTGGCCAGACTAAAAGTGAACACTGTGTTTTTTTCGTTTATGCCTGCCTCCGGGGATCCAGACAAAAGCCTGCCTTGGGGAACAGCTGCCATGCCTAAGCCTTGAGTCCTGTGAGTGCCTGCCTCTAGGGGAGTTAGTGTAGCCGTCCATCAGTGAGATTTGGGGTGGTTGTATAACAGAACAAAACAAAAGGGGTCATGTTTTGGGCGGTTGAGATAGGAATTTTCCTTGCTTATCTTTTATTTTGAATTTAGTTAGTCCACAAGTTCCACAGAAAGTTAAGGTTTTCCTTTTTGAGTTTTTTGAGTCAGAATAGTAGGTATCGGGAGTCCCTGAACCAGTGGGCTGACCTCCCCAACCGAGGAGACGTGGAAGTGAAGAAGACGAAGGTACCCAACGCAAGAAAGCAGCGATGCTAGCGAAGATTTGATATACCAGTAATATTATTGTGTGCACACAAATTGAAAACTATATATATATCAGATCTGAGTACACTAATGAGTGCTGTGTATATGTGTGGGATGTTTTGGGTTACTGCAGATGTGGAGTTGGGGTCTTGATAGCTGTGATCCTTGATAACTGTGATTCTTGGTGACTGTGATTGTAGATTTAAAATTGTTATTGCCTTTATTTCCTTTTGTAACTTATCTCAAAGCATTTAACATCTTGCACTAATTTTATTTAATACCATCAACCTGTAAAAATTGGTACCAACATTTAAGAAACATAACCAACAAGTGTTTCTATTTACTTTACCCTCTATCCATTTTACCCTTTAATAAAACCTTTAATATTTTTTTTTCTTGCTAAATCCCTTGGTTGTGTGGAGTTTATTTGGGAACCCTATTTAAAACTGTGACACTCATATATTTATTTCTTCTATTATTCAAATTTACCTGCTCCACGACTAGGGGGTTTACATTAACGATAATTAAGAGGAAATATTATCAAAGCATTAACGTTTGCTACACTAAGGAAAAAAAGACAGTTAATAATCAAAGGCCCTGCTATTATCTATAGCACATCTTCTGCAACTCTATATAGAAGCAGCAAATGACAGATCTAGCAGCCTATTAGCGAATAAAGAAGCTGACAATTGTGAGGGTTGAAAGAATATATATACGTAACTGGCTAATGTTTAATTATAAATTTACAAGGGAATTTTAAAAGAACAGCTCCTAACTGGAAAACTCCAGGATGCAGCAACAAAAACTCCCTCCTCCCTCTTTTCTGACATCAGGAAACATCTTCATTCTACAGTTGAGTAAAAGCTCATCTCTGTGCTTAAACAAAAGTTTGGAAAGCCAATCTGTCCATTCTCAGGGCATATACAATCTTAAAGGTAAAAGAAGCTGCCAATTTTGTGTCTGATGTATCTGAAATATCAAAACAGATTCTGCAGTTTCATTATATATATTCTATTTGGCCAATGGTAGATAATAAATCTAAGAAACAGCAGTATAGTTTCAGACAGTGTCTCCAATACTTCACTTAAATATCATATGAAAGTTTCCCCGAGGAGACTTCAGAGACAACTTAGGAAAGTTGACTAAATGAAGATAGTGGGCCCGATATTCAGACTCGAGAGGTAGCTGGGCTACCTCCCAGGCTGTTTCCGATGACCGGCATTGAACATCTGGGTGTTTTTAGCCAGTTTAAATTTAAACCAAGCCGGTATTCTACACTGGCCGGTTAATCTTAAACCGGTCAAAGATATTCCAGCTAATCTGGCAGCCAAACTTAGCTGGTGATGCACTGAATATTGGCACATAGTCGGTTATATCACCCGATATTGCCGGATAGCCAGTTAAGTACTGCATAGCTATTAGCTTAGAATCAATTTCTTGCATTGTCCTTAGAAACAACTTTCAAACAATTTTCATGATGGTGAACTTGCATAGTCAAAGGAGAAATGTGAGGGCTCAAAGCCTGTCCTTGGCTATCCATATAGAATCTACTGTTATACGTTCAGGACACCAAAGTTCAAAGAGAACAGAAGTAAATGCTGGCTGACCTGTGTCTCCATTAGTAAGCCTTGCAGGAGTGTCAGATGTAGTTGCCAATTCACTAAGGGGGTCTTTTACTCAAGCTTAGCATAGGAATGAAATGGGCCCTGCTTGCAGATAACTCAAGCTAAGCTTGAGTAAAAGACCCCCTAAGTTCGGCTTCAATGTTCTTCCTCGTGATTCTGAGGACTCTGCTCCATGCAGTTTGGACCCTTGCTTGCCTTCTCTTTCTTCCACTTAATTTCTTTGCGGTTCTGGATCCTTACTTTCCCCGCCATTCTATATCACAAGATGCGTCTTAACGCCTCAAAAGTGTTTTTTTACATAAGAGCTTCCTGTTGCAGTTCTGCAGCGGGTCCCGATCAAAGTAGCATTGTGGGTCTGTTTCATCAGCATGCTGTGGTGTAGTTTGTCTGTCATCTCTACTTCTCGGTAAGGCATGCAAGTTTCTGCTGTGTTTTCCCTGGATTTGGTTAGCAACTGTACATTCTTCTTGGCTATTTTTTATTTTAGTTACATTTGTACCCCGCGCTTTCCCACTCATGGCAGGCTCAATGCGGCAGGCAATGGAGGGTTAAGTGACTTGCCCAGAGTCACAAGGAGCTGCCTGTGTCGAGAATCGAACTCAGTTCTTCAGGACCAAAGTCCACCACCCTAACCACTAGGCCACTCCTCCACTATGCATTCTTGCAGTTCGCCTACTGTTGTTTCAGCAGCCACGGGCTTGCTTTTGGGTTCCCACAGTCCTTGCAAGTACTTTACAGGGGTGTGATCAGATCTGATTTTCATACCCAGCTAGGCACCGAGCAAGTTTTGGCGGCCGTCTTTCTTTCTGCTACCTGTATTGCACATAGGAGCCATTTTCTAGTTGACTTCGCTCCTTCTGTCTTGTTGCGCCCTATGCCTGGAACAGACTTCCTGAGCCGCTACGTTTTGCCCCATCCTTGACCATCTTTAAATCTAGATTGAAAGCCCACCTCTTTAACATTGCTTTTGACTCATAACCACTTGTATCCACTCGCCTCCACCTACCCTCCTCTTTCCTCTACACATTAATTGATTTGTTTGCTTTATTTTTTGTCTACTAGATTGTAAGCTCTTTGAGCAGGGACTGTCTTTCTTCTATGTTTGTGCAGTGCTGCGTACGCTTTGTAGCGCTATAGAAATGCTAAATAGTAGTAGTAGAAGTGCCTCCTGGTGGCACTTTCATATTCCTGGTCTGCACAACAGCAACGTTCCTGTGCCTGGCGGAGTGCTTGTCTCATGGGCTGCAGAATGGCAACATTGATTGTCTCGGGTACTGTGCAATGTTTATGTTTATTCCACACTTGAGATACTGTCTTTCTGTAGATACAGTCAAAAGTTTACATATACTATTTTTTTACAGGTACTTTTCTGTCCCTAATGGGCTCACAAACTAAGGTTATTTGCACCATTCATGTCTCATGAGTTGCACAATTTTACTACTACTACTACTTATCATTTCTAAAGCGCTACTAGACATACACAGCACATTCTTAGTTTTCATGGGCTGACAATGGTGACATTATCTTGTCTTTCATGCAAGGCTTTAATGCCGGTGTCCACTTTAGCCATCCTCATGGCTGCTGCAGTGCATCCATGTCCTTCGTCAGCATCTGCCAGCACAGTGAAACTTACTCATCTGATCTGCTGTGGGAACAGCCTCAGATGTGGTGTTTGGGATACAGTTCCATATGATGTATTATGGAACTAGTTCAATGGTAGTTCAGTGGCTTCAGCCTTACAGTGACTGTAGCCTCATGTGCTGTGCAGAGGTTGTGTCTCATGTGTTAGGCAGTGGCTGCAGCCCAAGTGCAGAGCTATAATCTACTACTACTACTACTACTTAACATTTCTAGAGCGCTACTAGGGTTACGCAGCGCTGTACAAATTAATAACTAAGGACGGTCCCTGCTCAGAAGAGCTTACAATCTAAAGGACGAAATGTCAAGTTGGGGTAGTCTAGATTTCCTGAGTAGAGGTGTTGTGATTAGGTGCCAAAAGCGACATTGAAGAGGTGGGCTTTGAGCAATGATTTGAAGATGGGTAGGGAGGGGGCCTGGCGTATGGGCTCAGGGAGTTTGTTCCAAGCATGGGGTGAGGCGAGGCAGAAAGGGCGGAGCCTAGAGTTGGCGGTGGTGGAGAAGGGTACTGAAAGGAGGGATTTGTCTTGAGAGCGGAGGTTGCGGGTAGGAACGTAAGGGGAGATGAGGGTAGAGAGGTAGGGAGGGGCTGCAGATCGAGTACATTTGAAGGTAAGTAGGAGAAGCTTGAACTCCTGATCGGAAGCCAGTGAAGTGACTTGAGTACAGGGGTGATATGAGTATAACGGTCCAGGCGGAAGATAAGACGTGCAGCAGAGTTCTGAACGGACTGAAGGGGGGATAGATGGCTAAGTGGGAGGCCAGTAAGGAGTAGGTTGCAGTAGTCAAGATGAGAGGTAGTGAAAGAGTGGATGAGAGTTCGGGTGGTGTGCTCAGAGAGGAAGGGGCGATACACCGTATCTATTCTATTCACTAATCTCTTCACGTGCACAGCACCAACAGTCCCACGTATTCCATGAAGGCAGTGATTTCTGAAGGGTGCCAACATGTGGTGGCAGAATCTTCATATGTGTCTCTTTGTGGTGAGCGCACTGGTTGTGCTTTGTCATCTTTCCTTATGATGCGCTGAGGCAGAAAGCCATCCGCCTATGCAAGGATGCTTTCATCATGTTCTGGGTGATTATATCATATATATCAAAATATGGTGTCAGAGTAAGTCGCACCTGAAGGTGCTCCGAGCCCCGAGCATTGGATAACCGAGCCTGGGCGCTCGGGCTGAGGCCACCGGCTGAGACCACGACCGACCAGTCAACTGGCCGCCAGAGCCCATGTGGGACTAACGAGCAGAACTGCCGCCGCCCTCGAAGCAGTAAGAGGCAACCGAGCCTCTCCCCACAAGGGACCACACAGTCGTGCACCCGGCTTTGCCTCCCCACCTGCCCGCTGGTTCCTCTGACGGCAGCACTGGGAGAGGAACCGAGGCCGGCGGAGCTGTCCAGACTAATGGGAGCGATGGAAGCGTGAAAATGCTCTCATCGAGGAATGCCAAAGACCAGCAAGAGCCAGCCGACGGTGCCTCACAGTCTGAGCGGTCGAGCCAGCGCAAGGAGCACGAGTGGCCCAGCGGAGATACCCCGGAGACAGACCCGGGGGCTTGGTGCACAGCGAGAACAGCAGCCCATGACGGCTGCCCCATGCTGATTTCCACCTCCGAACATTGACACAGCTCCCAGTGCTGCGGAGTCTCTGTGCCTAGGGCAACGTTTCTGAACACCAGACTGTGAGTAAATTATCCATCTTACCTAAGATATTGAGACTTTACGACTGACAAGGCCTAAGAGCCCTGATAGCGAAAACCAAAGTGAAAGCTAAATAACCACTGAGGGAACTGAGGCCACTTTCCGCAGGACAACCCTGCATTTAGGCAGCCTCAGTGCTGCATCTGATCAGACCAGGAAATCTAAGCTTACCAAGAGAGTAGGCTGTGCAAGTTAATCAAAGCCAGTTATCAAAGAAGTTAATCAAACCAGAAAGTAAAATTAATCATATAACTTTGATTAAAACAGCCTGACGTTGACTGGTCGGCATACAGGCGAGCTTTTGGCTAATGGAAAGCAACATTCGGGACTGCTGAAGTGTATATACTATAGGAGATGCTTGAGAAAATGTAATAGATTTAAGGAGTTTAAAACCATCACTAGCATTCCTTGCTGACCACATTCCAAAGAACATTTAAGCTAAGTATCTTCTCATTGTCTCCCAAACACCTTTTGCTTAGTGTTGCATATGACACCACCTGTTAACTACCCACAGTGCTCTGAGAGGCAGTGGTATAGCACTAATCTATCAATCCCACATCACCTCAACTTGAAATTGCCTCAATCAGAATCCACAACAAAACCCTACGCGATCACTTGAATTGTGTCTTGTTTTACAGACCTCTAGGTAATCGGAATGAAAGCCAGACTAACTTCATGGACTTCATTTCAAACACATGTGTAATCAACTCCAATATACTAGTATTAGGAGACATCATCCTCCACTTAGAAGACTCAAACTCTATCAACACATGAGAATGTTCAATTCTGGTCACCACATCTCAAGAAAGATATAGTAGAATTGGAAATGGTGCAGCGAAGGGCGACTAAAATGATAGCGGAGATGGGATGACTTCCCTATGAAGAAAGACTAAGGAGGCTAGGGCTTTTCAACTTGGAGAAGAGACGGCCGAGGGGAGACATGATAGAGGTATATAAAATAATGAGTGGAATGGAACAGGTGCATGTGAAGCGTCTGTTCACGCTTTCCAAAAATACTAGGACTAGGGGGCATGCGATGAAACTACAGTGTAGTAAATTTAAAACAAATCGGAGAACATTTTTCTTCACCCAACGCATAATTAAACTCTGGAATTCGTTGCCGGAGAACGTGGTGAAGGTAGTTAGCTTAGCAGAGTTTAAAAAGGGGCTAGATGGTTTCCTAAAGGACAAGTCCATAAACCACTACTAAATGGACTTGGGAAAAATCCACAAATACAGGAATAACCTGTATAGAATGTTTGTACGTTTGGGAAGCTTGCCAGGTGCCCTTGGCCTGGATTGGCCGCTGTCATGGACAGGATGCTGTGCTCGATGGACCCTTGGTATTTTCCCAGTGTGGCATTACTTATGTACTTATGTAATGTAAGGAATTCCTCCACTTATGGGATCTCAACTGGCCACAAATGCAAGCAACCCACGTCAAAGGGCATACACTCGATCTTATCTCACACAAACTCTCAACAGACCAGAACTTAATAATAACAGATATTAAATGGACAGAAACACCCTGGACCAATCACTACAAATTAAACTTATCCCTACACTGGCAGAAGAAGGTTTACACCGAATACAAGAACACACATCCTACAGCACAAGAGGTCAAGTAGATACGAATACATTCTGGCAACTGATATACAATAACGAATGGACAGCACAAACTCCATATACTACCTCATAGATTGGGATAAAAGATGCAAAAGCATACTAGATGAAATAGCACCCTTATGAACAAGAACCTCACGTAAGCATAACTTGATACCATGGTTCAATGATGAACTGAAAAAGCTAAAAACACAATTCAGGAAACTCGAACGAGCATGGAGAAAAACAAAAGATGTATTTGTTTCCATGCATTGTGTGTATATTCAAAGAAAATACAAATACGCAACAAGACAGGCCAAAACAGCATACTATAAAACTAAAATAGGGACTGATTACAAAGACACAAAGAAACTATACCAACTCGTGAACAAACTCCTAGACACCAATTTGCTCACTACAACGAATACAGACATCTCCTCTGCAGATAAACTTGCCAAGTATTTCAATGAAAAAATTGTAAACCTACACAACACGCTACCTCAGGACAACACTGACATCGAAAACTTCCTTAATGAGTTGGACCCAATCTCTGGAGAATACCCAGCTGACCGAACCTGATCAAACTTCGCCCCACTGACCGTAGAAACAGTTACCCATGCGATCAGCAGGTTCTCCAACACTCACTGTAAACTCGATACCTGTCCCAGCTACCTAATGAAATCCGCCCTCTGCCGCTTCATAACAGACCTCACATCCCACCTAAATTACATGTTCCAGCAAGGTCTCTTCCCTAAGGAAAATGGCAATATCCTACTCACCTCGATACCTAAATATACCAAGAAAAAAAACAAATGAAATCACTAACTACCGTCCACTAGCATCTATCCCATTGGTAGTCAATCTGATGGAAAGTATGGTAACCAAACAACTTACAGATTATGTAAGTAAATTCTCAATATTACACGAATCACAGTCAGGATTTCGCCCCCTCCGCAGCACCAAAACAGTACTACTCACTCTCCTTGCCAAATTCAAGCAGGAAATAAAATAGGCAAAAACATCCTTCTCCTCCAATTCGACATGTCTAGTGCATTCAACATGGTAACCACAGTATATTAATAAGACTACTAGATAAGTTCGGGATTGGTGGAAACATACTTAGCTGGATCAAGGGTTTCCTAACTACAAGAACATATCAAGTAAAATCAAACTCAAACACATCATCACCGTGGAAAGCAGACTGTGGAGTACCACAAGGATCACCGCTATCACCGATCCTCTTCAACCTAATGATGATCCCACTAGCCAAGTCCTTATCCAACCAAGGCCTTAACCCTTTCATCTATGCAGACGATGTCACAATATACATTCCTTACAAAACTAAACTGACAGAAATCACCAATGAAATCAAGCTCGGCTTGCACATCATGGACTCATAGGCAAACGCATTTCAACTAAAACTCAATAAAGAAAAACACATTGCCTCATCCTCTCATCCCAACACAGTGTTGACAACCCCACAAGTATCGACACCCCAGACTACACCCTCCCTATCTCAGACAGCCTGAAAATCCTAGGCGTTACAATAGACCGCAACCTAACAATGGAGAAACAAGTAAAATCCACAACAAAGAAAATGTTCCACTCAATGTGGAAAACGCATGAAACAATTCATCCCGAGGGAAACATTCCGCAACCTAATACAATCAATGGTAATAAGCCATGTAGACTACTGCAATGGAATTTACGTGGGATGCAAAGAACAAATCTTGAAGAAACTGCAAACCGCTCAAAACATGTCAGCTCGGCTTATATTTGGAAAAACGTGATTTGAAAGTGGAAAACCCCTCCGCAAAAAATTACACTGGCTCCCAATCAAAGAACGCATTGCTTTCAAAATCTGCACCTGGTTCACAAAATTATCTATGGGGAAGCGCTAGGATACATGACAGACTTAATCGACCTACCAACTAGAAACACATCTGAATCAACACGAACATATCTAAATCTGCACTACCCAAGCTGCAAAAGCCTTAAATACAAAGCAACCTACGCATCCAGGTTTTCCTACATCAGCACACAACTATGGAACGCATTACCAAAAGCCTTAAAAACAATGTATGACCACCTAAGCTTCCAGAAATCACTAAAAACTAACCTGTTTAAAAAGGAATACCATACCGATCCAACTAAAATGCCTAATCTCGACAACACAACGAACCAAAGTACGTAATCGACCTAACACAACTCTACTGCTGTACGATTCCCTAACGTGGCTATGCCACATGAACTTTATCTTACCACAACATCACATGGTATTTGTTCACACCGGAGTCAGCAAACACCTCTCCGGTGCTATGTAAGCCACAATGAGCCTGCAAATAGGTGGGAAAATGTGGGATACAAATGTAACAAATAAATAAATAAAATCCTTACTTCTCATTTATGTCGCTGTCTATTTTGGATTGATGAGTATGACAGCAGTTGCTTCCCATTCACCACTCAGGGAGGCTAACCTTCTTAATGGTCTGGTTCAGCAAATTGTGCTCGGAAGTGCACTCCTCTGGGGCTGTGTGATTGGCAGGGCTTTTTTCCTGGCCTTCTGGGAGGCTCTTATGGCAGCTATGCAGGGCAGCCTACATCAATCACTGCCTATTTTTTCCACTGTACCGATTCTTTCAGTGTAGTGATCCACATGGGACATAATCGTACTCTCTCCTACACTGGTGTCAACCACTGGATGATGCCCGTCTTCTGCATTTAGTTTCTGACTTTGACAGCTGAGTGAGCTACCTCCAAGCATCACTTGTTGCATCCTCCTTGGTGGTTTCTGTAAGCATTTATAGGATGAATAACTCTTCTGGGCAAAGCTACCCAATGAGTAATTCCCAGGTTCCGTTTACAGGAGTCTGGCTAAACCAACTTCCTAGCTCTGTCCAGGGGTTATATATTATAAAGGAACCTGGCTGTTCTGGGCCTACACCAGAACTTTTCTTCTGTTAGAGAGAACTGGAATAAAAGTAAAGTCACTGCTGAAATATATTAATTTATTATATAGGTAAGAAAATATAAATAATACCCCCTACACTACGGCTCAGCTGTACAAATGTAGCTCCCTTATGCTGATAAGCAACTGTAGAATGTATTGTCTAACTAAAACACTGATATCACTGGTTACTAGGTTATTACATAATCCTGATTAGTAATACTGACTAGGTCATGAAGTAATACAGTTAGCAGCACATCTTCCTGATCACCAAGTTCTGACTAACCCACCTTTGCTGAGGTAAGAACCCACTAGCTAATCCCTGACTATAGGAAATAAATCTCTGCAATCCTCACCGAGCCGACTCTAGGTGGTCTCTCAGATGAAGTGGACACAGGTTTTCCCCTTTAGACTCCAGCTGTTTTCCACAGCGAGTCCCCGTCTCAGGAAACAACACAGGTTCTGCAGCATGCAGGATTACAGTCTCTCTGGCCGGTAGAGCTGAACCAACAGGTACTTTCTTCAGATGGTCAGTTCACAAGGTTGTGGACCACTTCAGGTCTCGCTGGTCTTCTTTTCAGCTACCCTTCTTCCAGTAGAACCAGACAAATTCTCCCTTTCTTCTTTTCTTTCTTCTTCTGTCTGTGTCCTCTGTACTTCCCTTTCTGGTCTCCGCTCTCTGGCCCCCTGATTCCCAGGTGACCAGACAGCAACCAATCAGGATCTTGTCCAGCTCCTTCCCTGAGCAAGAAAAAAACCTTTTTTTGATCTTTCAGTTGTTACATTGTGGTATGAGTTCCTGTCTCTCATCAGACTCGCTGGCACCATGGCCTTACCCCCTGTAGCTCATCAGGGAGGTGCAAGGGTCAGGTAGCCCACTGCATATCCTTGAGTTTTTTTCAGACCTGCCAGTTATTTACCACAAGCAGAGCTCTGGTACAAACAGAAAGTTGAATCTGCTTGGTCACTGAAGTGCAGGGTCTTAGTTCACAGACTCCATCTTGACATAGTTGTATACACAGGCAGAGATCAGCAGAGTGAGGCTCACAGGGAAATAGCCCTACATTTCCTTTTCTCTATCTTAGTTTCTTGAGTTGCATGATAGTTGCCTGCAGCTGGGGTACACGGTTTGATGCCCTCTCCTTGTTTACATTTCCTGTGGTGCTCTGCTGTAGAACCACCTAGGTCATCCTTTCCTGTAGGACTCAGAGGTGATAATTTTTCACTGATCTGTGATAGAAGATATACCCATTCGGGCTACATTTAATCTCTTCCTTGTGACCTCAAGTGGGAGTTAGGCATGATGAAGCTCTATCGCTGCATGTAGAGTGCAGCTCCATCACTATATGTAGACTACAGCTCCATTACCTTATGTAGAGTGCAGCTCCATCTCTGTATTTAGAGTGGAACTCTATTTCTTGCCCTGGCTTTCATATTTTCTTCCTTTCCTGAACAGCCATGTTCTGCATCTCTCTCTCTCTCTACAAAATGAGGTGTTACCAGTCAAGGTCATAACACACTCATCCTTCCCTACACCCCTTCCCGTGCACTCTGTTCCATGGATAAATCCTTCTTATCTGTTCCCTTCTCCACTACTGCCAACTCCAGACTTCACTCCTTCTGTCTCGCTGCACCCTATGCCTGGAATAGACTTCCTGAGCCCCTACGTCTTGCCCCATCCTTGACCATCTTTAAATCTAGATTGAAAGCCCACCTCTTTAACATTGCTTTTGACTTGTAACCATTCGCCTCCACCTACCCTGCTTTCCTCTTTCCTCTACACTTTAATTGATTTGCTTGCTTTATTTTTTGTCTATTAGATTGTAAGCTCTTTGAGCAGGGACTGTCTTTCTTCTTCTATGTTTGTGCAGCGCTGCGTACACTGTTTAGCGCTATAAAAATGCTAAATAGTAGTAGTAGTAACATATGTTATTAGGAACCTACTAGGTTCTTTTCCTCTTATTCGGTCTCCTATATTTTGTACCTTGTAAGCACTATATATTTTTATTTTATTTTATTTATTGAGATTTGCTATACTGTCATTAACTAACTTGCAGATCACAGCAATGTACAATGCTAAAAAATTCACATAAAATCAGAAAAGAAACTACAATTTTAAAGGTAAAATTATGTATAATCATACCTGATAATTTTCTTTCCATTAATCATAGCTGATCAATCCATAGACTGGTGGGTTGTGTCCATCTACCAGCAGGTGGAGATAGAGAGCAAACTTTTGCCTCCCTATATGTGGTCATGTGCTGCCGGAAACTCCTCAGTATGTCGATATCAAAGCTCCATCCGCAGGACTCAGCACTTAGAGAATTACACCCACGAAGGGACACTCTGCCCAGCTCACCACCGCCGAAACGGGGGAGGGGAATTAACCCAGCTCATCCCCACACAAGTGGGGGAGGGGAATCCGTCCAGCTCATCCCCGCGGAGCGGGGGAGGGACACCACACCCGCCGATGCGGGGGGATCTGGCTTATCCTGCAACCGCAACCGCGGGAGGAGCTGACTGACCCTAACACCGCCGAAGCAGGAGGGGTACAAAGCTGCCCTACAGCCGCACGAAGCGGGAGGGAGTGCCGGCAGAATTTTAAGTCTCAATCCAGCCCCGTAAAACGGAGGGGAGAGGAATGCAGCAGCTCACTGTAACACAAACTCGTCTTAACTCTTGAAGAATCCAAGTGAAAAAACTTGAACACGAAGTCTTTCTGAAGTAACTGAAGACTAAACTTGAACCTGAAATGCAACCAGAATAAAAACAGTACAGATATCTGGGAGGGGCTATGGATTGATCAGCTATGATTAATGGAAAGAAAATTATCAGGTATGATTATACATAATTTTACCTTCCATATCATCAAGCTGATCAATCCATAGACTGGTGGGATGTACCGAAGCAGTACTCACCCAGGGCGGGACATTGAAATCCCTGACCTCAACACTGAAGCTCCAAACCGGGCCTCCGCCCGTGCAGCCACAGTCAAACGGTAATGCTTGGAGAATGTATGAGCCGAAGCCCAAGTTGCCGCCTTGCATATCTCTTCCAAGGAGACGGATCCGGCCTCTGCCATCGAGGCCGCCTGAGCTCTCGTGGAGTGAGCCTTCAGCTGGATAGGCGGCACCTTCCCCGCGGCCACATAAGCCGCTGCAATGGCTTCCTTGACCCATCTTGCCACTGTAGGCTTAGCAGCCTGCAGACCCTTACGAGGACCTGCAAACAGGACAAACAGATGATCCGATTTCCGGAAATCATTGGTCACTTCCAAGTATCTGATGATGACTCGTCTCACATCCAGATATTTAAGAGCAGAGTACTCCTCTGGGTAGTCCTCCCTACGAAAGGAAGGGAGACAGAGCTGCTGATTCACATGGAAGCGAGAAACAATCTTGGGCAGGAAGGAAGGCACTGTGCGAATAGTCACTCCTGCCTCAGTGAACTGCAGAAAAGGCTCTCGACATGAGAGCGCCTGGAGCTCGGAAACTCTTCTGGCTGAAGTGATAGCCACCAAAAAGACTGCTTTCAACGTCAGGTCTTTCAGAGATGCCCTCGACAAGGGTTCAAAAGGCGGCTTCTGCAATGCTCTTAGTACCAGGTTGAGATTCCACGCAGGCACCACTGAGTGCAGAGGAGGGCGCAGGTGATTAACTCCCTTGAGAAAGCGCACCACATCTGGCTGCGAAGCCAGGGAAGCACCCTTCAGGCGGCCCCTGAAGCAAGCCAGAGCCGCTACCTGGACTTTAAGGGAACTGAGCGACAGGCCTTTCTCCAGACCTTCTTGCAGGAACGCCAACACTGAAGAAATTGGAGCAGTGAAGGGAGAAAGTGAGCCTGCTTCACACCACGCTGCAAAGATACGCCAAACCCTGGCGTAAGCAGTAGAAGTAGAGCGCTTCCCTCGCTCTCAGCATAGTGGCGATGACCTTGTCTGAGAAGCCCTTCTTCCTCAGACGCTGCCGCTCAATAGCCAGGCCGTAAGACCAAAGGGGGAGGGATCCTCCATCACCACGGGACCCTGATGCAACAGGCCCTGCTCCACTGGCAGCCGCAGAGGATCGTCGACTGAGAGCCTGATCAAGTCCGCATACCAGGGACGCCTGGGCCAATCCGGACCCACCAGGATTACCCTGCCGGGATGCTTTGCCACCCGGTCTAGCACCCTGCCCAACATGGGCCAGGGCGGGAACACATAGAGAAGCTCTTGTGTCGGCCACTGTTGGAGAAGAGCATCTACTCCCAGGGATCGAGGGTCCCGTCCTCTGCTGAAAAAGCGCGGCACTTGGCAATTGGCCGATGACGCCATCAGATCTAGGCTCGGCTGGCCCCAGCGCTTCGTGATGTCCAAGAACGCCTGAGCAGATAGCTGCCACTCTCCGGGCTCCAAGGTATGGCGACTGAGAAAGTCCGCCTTTACATTCATGACTCCGGCAATGTGGGCCGCTGAAAGCTGCTCCAGGTTCGCTTCCGCCCACTGGCAAAGATTCATAGCCTCCTTGGCTAGAGGGGCGCTCTTGGCGGTTGACATAGGCCACAGCCGTGGCATTGTCCGACAGGACCCGTACAGGCTTCAACACCAGTACCGGGATGAACTCCAAAAGCGCCAACCGAATGGCTCTGAGTTCCAGGAGGTTGATAGACCACTTTGCCTCTGCAGGAGACCAGAGCCCCTGCGCTGTCCTTCCCAAGCAGTGGGCTCCCCAGCCCGACAACGAGGCGTCCGTCGTGACGACAATCCACTCTGGGGTCACCAGAGGCATTCCCGCAGACAACTTGTCTGTCTGCATCCACCAGCTCAGCGCCTTGCGCACTGCTGGGTCCAAGGGAAGGCGCACAGCATAATCCTCCGACATCGGAGTCCAGCGCTGCAGCAAAGAGTGTTGAAGTGGTCTCATATGAGCCCTGGCCCAGGGCACAACTTCCATCGTGGCCGTCATAGAGCCCAACAGCTGCACATAGTCCAAAGCCCGAAGGGGAGAGGCTACTAGGAACTGGTCCACCTGAGCCTGAAGTTTGACAATCCGATTGTCTGGCAGGAACACTCTGCCCACTTGGGTGTCGAATCGAACTCCCAGGTACTCCAGGGACTGAGTCGGGCGCAGCTGGCTTTTCTCCCAGTTGATGATCCATCCCAGGGAGCTCAAAAGAGCAACTACCCGGTCCACAGCTTTGCCGCACTCTGCATAAGAGGGGGCTCGGATCAACCAGTCGTCCAGATAAGGATGGACTTGTACCCCTTCCTTTCGTAGGAAGGCCGCGATGACCACCATTACTTTGGAAAAGGTCCGCGGAGCAGTAGCCAACCCGAAAGGGAGGGCTCTGAACTGGAAGTGTCGTCCCAGGACTGCAAAACGCAGAAAGCGTTGATGAGGAGGCCAGATGGGAATATGCAGGTACGCTTCCTTGATGTCCAAGGATGCCAGGAACTCTCCTGCCTTCACTGCCGCTATAACAGAGCGGAGAGTCTCCATGCGAAAGTGCCGCACTTTCAAGGCCCGATTGACCCCTTTGAGATCGAGGATAGGCCGGACAGAACCTCCTTTCTTTGGTACCACAAAGTAAATGGAGTAACGTCCCTTGCCAAGCTGACTTTCTGGCACCGGAACGACCGCGCCCAGGCGGATCAGATTGTCCAAGGTCTGCTGCACTGCCACAGCTTTGACCGGAGACTTGCAGGGAGAGAGTACAAACCCGTCTTTTAAGGGTCGGCAGAACTCTAGTTTGTAGCCGTCTCTGATGACTTCCAGCACCCACGCGTCTGAAGTTATTGTGGTCCACTCGCCCAGAAACGAGGACAGCCGTCCTCCAATCTGCACTGGGGCGTGGACCAAGACCCCGTCATTGGGTACGAGACCCTGGGGGAGGACCGGAGGGAGCACCTCCGGGACGGCGGTCTCTGCGAAAGGAATGCTGCTTGGGGGAGAAATTCCTCTTGAAGGAAGAGGGGGCAGAGGAACCCGACTTGCCCGGGCGGTACCGACGGGCTTCCTGCAACCGTCCTCTGGAGGTACCGGGACGAGTACTAGCCCGAGCCCTGACCTCTGGTAATTTCTTGCCTTTAGACGTGCCGAGATCGGTCACGATTTTGTCCAGCTCGACCCCAAAGAGCAGCTTGCCTTTAAAAGGCAACCTAGCCAGGCGGGATTTAGAGGCGTGGTCAGCAGACCAATGTTTCAGCCAAAGCCACCGCCGCGCAGAGATTGTCTGAGCCATGCCTTTCGCTGAGGCCCTCAAGACATCATACAGCAAGTCTGCCAAATAGGCTAAGCCCGATTCCAGGGCCGGCCAATCAGCCCTCAAGGAATGATCCGAGGGGGAAGCCTGCTGCACCATAGTCAGGCACGCCCTGGCCACATAGGAGCCACAAACTGAGGCCTGCAAACTTAAAGCAGCCGCCTCAAAGGACGACCTTAAGGCCGCCTCCAATCTTCTGTCTTGGGCGTCCTTTAGGGCCGTGCCACCTTCCACCGGCAACGCCGTTTTCTTAGTCACCGCAGTGATTAAAGAATCCACGGTAGGCCACAGATAGGCCTCACGTTCACTCACAGCCAAAGGATAGAGGCGGGACATAGCCCTAGCCACTTTAAGGCTCGCTTCTGGGACATCCCATTGAGCCGAAATTAAGGTGTGCATGGCATCATGCACGTGGAAGGTTCTAGGCGGGCGCTTCGTCCCCAGCATAATGGCAGAGCCAACAGGGGCTGAGGGAGAGACGTCCTCCGGAGAGGAAATCTTCAAAGTGTCCATGGCCTGTAACAACAGGTTGGGCAAATCCTCTGGGCTAAAAAGCCGCACTGCAGAGGGGTCATCCGCTCCATCCGAGCGGGGATCCGTCTCCTCCAAGGAATCCGCAAAGGACCGTTGGGAGACCTCAGACACGCTGCCCTCATCTACATCGGAGGAGACAAATTCCTCCAAGGCCTGGGAATCAACCCGAGGACGTTTACCTCTGGGAACCTCAACCTCTTTACCAGACGAGGGAGCAGGGGCAGCGTTGTGCATGAGGAAGGCCTGATGCAGCAGCAAAACAAACTCGGGGGAGAAACCCCCCAGACTGTGCACTTCCGCAGCATGGGCAACAGCCCTAGACGCACCCTCAACCGGCGCTCGCAATAGCGGGGGAGAGACATGCTGCGCATCCAAAATGGC
This sequence comes from Microcaecilia unicolor, assembly GCF_901765095.1. Lineage (NCBI taxonomy): Eukaryota > Metazoa > Chordata > Amphibia > Gymnophiona > Siphonopidae > Microcaecilia > Microcaecilia unicolor. The sequence goes on along the minus strand of NC_044034.1, from coordinate 495,489 downwards.
GTCCGGCGCGAAACTCCGCGAAGGAGCCGCGCGGGAAGAACGGCTCTTAACTTTAGCCGCTTCTGTGCCGTCGCCCAAATTAAGGGCGTTCATGGCATTAATGTCTCCAACCTCAAGGGCGGCCCAAGAAGAAGCCGTCCGAGCCGCGTGGCCGGCCAAGATGGCGGAGGCGAGGAGCGGGGGATGGGCGTTTATGGCGGGAAAAACCGCCACGCCGGAGGAAGGACCGGGACATTCATCGGTCACGAAACTGTCACCCAACAAGGGCGAATCAGGCTTTAAGACCCCCGCATCCCCTCTAGAAGCGCTCAAGCGACCCGGGGAGCGACCCTTTGCGCCCTCGCCCTCCGACGCCATATGCCACGAGGAGAAGAATCGGGGAACCCCCTGCCCGCTATAAAAAGGTAAAAATTACCTGCTGTCCGCTCCGAGTTGTAACGACCTGGTGTCCCAGTGAGTAGCTGCAATAGACGCTTAAATAAACGTCGAAATAAACGCCTTTAAGGACGTTCAAAAATTTTTTTTTTTTTTAACGGAGCCAGCGGGAGGGGGGAGAAAAGGAGGGACCTGGCACCACCAGGTTTGCACTTGCTCAAAAGAGCCCTCAACCCCAGGCACTCAACAAAACCTAAAAATTAGGCTTGGAGGCCTAGCCAGAGCTGCTGCTGTGTGTGACCACCACCTGCTGAGATAGAGAACATACTGAGGAGTTTCCGGCAGCACATGACCACATATAGGGAGGCAAAAGTTTGCTCTCTATCTCCACCTGCTGGTAGATGGACACAACCCACCAGTCTATGGATTGATCAGCTTGATGATATGGAATAGTAAGTTAGCATTCAAACTGAAGAATAAAGTCCACAAAGCAAAGGGGAGGGGGGAAAAATGGGATGACACAAGAAGGGTAGGGTAAAGTTAATAGAGGAGCAAACCAAAACCTAGATACAGTTGAAAGCCTGATGGAAGAGCCACGTATTCAAAGCAACTTTACATTTCTTAAAAGAAAGTTCAGCTTGGATAGAAAGGAGCATGGAGTTCCAGTGAAATGGGGCAGCAAAGAATAAAGCACTGTACATAAGTAATGCCACACTGAGAAAAGACCAAGGGTCCATCGAGCCCAGCATCCTGTCCACGACAGTGGCCAATCCAGGCCAAGGGCACCTGGCAAGCTTCCCAAACGTATAAACATTCTATACATGTTATTCCCGGAATTGTGGATTTTTCCCCAAGTCCATTTAGTAGCAGTTTATGGACTTGTCCTTTAGGAAACCGTCTAACCCCCTTTTAAACTCTGCCAAGCTAACCGCCTTCACCACGTTCTCCGGCAACGAATTCCAGAGTTTAATTACGCGTTGGGTGAAGAAAATTTTCTCCGATCTGTGTCTGGTGGACTCTGTGTGTTTCTGGAACTTGGAAGACAAAGACAATAATTATTAAGAGAACGGAGAAGCTGAACTGGAGTAAGATGTTACGTTATGTTATCAGGTGCTTGTTACCTGCCAGGGATTCAAGGCGAGGTAACACAATGTAAAAACTTAACATACAACAGGAATTAACAAAAACAATAAAAAGAGTTACATAACATCAATTCAAGAAAACAAATGAGTCTTCAAAGCTTTCTGAAAGGCAAACAAATTCTTCAAAAGGCAAATCACAATAGGAAGGCTGGGAGAACAGCTGAAAATCAGAAAGAATACATAAAAATTTTTATTTATTTCATATGCTTGATATACCGCATGGGGCCTAGCCAAGGTTTCAATGCAGTTTACAAAAACAAATTAAAAACTAGGGCATAGAAGAAAACGAGAAATGGAAAAGAGAAGAAGAAAAAGGGAGGAGGAATTGGGGGGGGGGGGGACCATGGAGTGAGAAGGGGAGAGGGGAGGAGACAGAGAAAGGAGAGAGAGGAAATCAGAAAAATTGGGCAAAAGGAGAGGGTTATGAAGGAGGGTCAAATGCAGTTCTGAAAAGGTGAGTTTTAAGTGCCAGTTTGAAAGATGCAATGGTGGGTTGATCCCGAACCTGACGTGGAAGTTCATTCCAGGGTTTAGAACCTAAATAGCTAAAACCAGAATCTTGAATGCTGGTGAGACGATTAGAAGAGGAAAGAAGATTATTATCAGCCGATCTAAGACAACGTAAAGCAGAGTATGGAATAACCTGTTCAGATAGAGAGGGGCAGAAGGGGACCTAGATTTATATGCCAATGTAGAATTATGAATTTTATTTGGGAGGAAATAGGAAGCCAGCATAAATGTTGTGCATAGTGAAGTGCATAAGTATTGCCATACTGGGACAGACCAAAGGTCCATCAAGCCCAGCATCCTGTTTCCAACAGTGGCCAATCCAGGTCACAAATACCTGGCAAGATCCTGAAAAGGTTCAAGACATTTATGCTGCTTATCCCAGAAATAAGGGAAAATTAGGTTCTTACCTTGGTAATTTTCTTTCCTTTAGTCATAGCAGATGAAGCCATTACATATGGGTTATGTCCATCAACCAGCAGGGGAGATAGAAAGCACTCAAACTTTCACAGTGCCCTCTTGGCCAGCTAGCTCCACTGCCTCTTCAGTATTTGAAGCTTCCAAAGCAGTATGGCAAACTGCAATGGGAATCACAAGAGCTTTCCTCACAGCGAACGATGGCCCATCACAAGGGCATGAACTCATAAAGGAGGGAATGCACATCCTCCTGGAGGGAATAAACTCATCCTCCTTATTGTATAAGTGGAGGGGAACACACGCGCCTCCTGGAGAGAATCAACACATCCTCCAAAAAAAAACATGCTGGAGGGAATGAACACATCCTCCTAAATTTAAACTGAACATGAATCCTGAAGATTGTTTTCCAACTTTCTCCCAAGGAAGGAACTTCAGGAAATTAGAACAGAACCTGAAAAACAGATTCACAGAATACAGACAATCATACAGGGAGGGCTCATGGCTTCATCTGCTATGACTAAAGGAAAGAAAATTACCAAGGTAAGAACCTAATTTTCCCTTCCTTGTCATCAAGCAGATGAAGCCATTACGTATGGGATGTAACAAAGCAATCCCTAGATAGGGTGGGAACAAGCCACACCACTCGCTAGCACTTGTGCACCAAAACGCGCATCCCTCCTGGCAGCCACATCCAGCCTGTAATGTCGGGCAAAGGATAGCTTAGAAGCCCATGTTGCTGCACTGCATATCTCTTGAAGAGAGAGTGCTCCAGTTTCAGCCCAAGAGGAAGAAATCGCTCTAGTAGAATGTGCCTTAAAGGCTACAGGCGGAACCCTGCCGGCCAGCAGATAAGCTGAAAAGATAGTTTCTTTGAGCCAGCGGGCAATAGTGGCTTTAGACGCTGGAGACCCTCTGCGAGAACCGGATAGCAAAACAAACAGATGATCAGAAGTCCTGAAAGAGTTAGTAACTCGCAGATACTGCAGCAGAGTCCTGCGCACATCCAAAAGGTGCAGCTGCCCAAAAGTTTCTGGAAACTCTTCCTCTGAAAAAGAGGGCAAGCAAATAGGCTGGTTTAGGTGAAAGGCTGAAACCACCTTAGGCATAAAGGAAGGCACGGTCCGAACCTTGACTCCGGACTCTGAAAATTGCAGAAATGGGTCTCTACAGGACAGCGCCTGGAGCTCTGACACCCGTCTCGCCGAGGTAATGGCCACCAGAAAAACGGCCTTCAGTGTCAAATCTTTCTCCGATGCTCGCCGAAGCGGCTCAAAAGGAGATGCCTGCAGGGTTTTCAAAACTAGCCCCAGGTTCTAAGCTGGACAGGGTGCTCGCACTGGAGGTCGGAGCCGAAGCACCCCTCTAAGAAACCGTGCCACATCTGGGTGAGCAGCCAAAGACACGCTTTCCACCTTACCACGAAGGGAGGCCAATGCTGCCACCTGCACCCGCAGGGAATTATAGGCCAAGCCTTTTTGTACACCTTCCTGCAAAAAGTCCAGAATCGGCGAGACAGGAGCCCGCATTGGAGCAATGGCTCTGGAAGCACACCAAGACTCAAACAGGCACCAAATCCTGGCATAAGCCACGGAAGTGGACCGCTTGCGGGCTTGCAGGAGAGTGGAAATAACTTTATCCCTCAATTGCGCCCTCTCAATAGCCATGCCGTAAGACCAAAGCGGCCGGCGTCCTCCATGGCTACCGGTCCCTGAGTCAACAGGTTCGGTACCAGAGGTAACGGCAGCGGAGCCTCCAGGAGCATCTGTTGGAGGTCTGCATACCAAGGTCTCCTTGGCCAATCCGGGGCAATGAGGACCACTTCTCCTGGGTGCAGCCGAATCCGCAAGAGCAGGCGCCCTATCAAGGGCCATGGGGGAAACACATAAAGTAGACCCGGAGGCCAGGGTTGAGCCAAGGCATCCAACCCCGCCGAGCGAGGATCTCTCCGTCTGCTGAAGAAGCACGGGACTTTGGTATTGGCACTTGTCGCCATTAGATCCATCACGGGCTTGCCCCATTTGGCACAGATCTGCAGGAAAACTTCGTCTGCCAGATTCCATTCTGCTGGATCGATCTGATGCCTGCTCAGATAATCGGCCTGCACATTGCTCTGACCTGCAATATGAGCTGCCGACAGACACTGAAGATGCAGCTCGGCCCAGTGGCAAATCAGTTCGGCCTGCGCGGCTAGTGCTCTGCACCTTGTTCCGCCTTGTCGATTTATATAGGCCACCGTTGTCGTGTTGTCCAACATCACTCTGACAGCCAATCCTTCCAGGGTCACTTGAAAGGCCAGAAGCGCCTGAAACACCGCTTTCAACTCCAGGCGGTTGATGGACCACTCCGACTCCTCGGGTGTCCATAGACCCTGGGCATGCTTCCCCTTGCAGTGTGCGCCCCAGCCCTTCAGGCTGGCATCTGTTACCACCAGGCACCAAACGGGGAGCGTCAGCGGCATTCCTCGCCGCAGCATGCTGTCCGAGAGCCACCACTCCATGCTGAGTCGGGCCGCAGGGAGCCAAGTAAGTCTGCATTGGTAATCCTGAGAAATAGGAGACCATCTCCGGAGTAGGGAATACTGTAGAGGTCTCAGGTGCGCTCTCGCCCAGGGTACCACTTCCATCGTGGCAGTCATCGATCCCAGCAGCTGGACAATGTCCCAAGCTGGCGGGCGGGGCATCCTCAGAAGCAGACGGACCTGATTCTGAAGCTTGCACCGCCTTAGCTCGGGTAGGAACACATAGCCCGAGACTGTGTCGAACCTGGCCCCCAAAACCTCTAGAGATTGTGAAGGGGACAGGTGACTTTTGGCCATATTGACGACCCAGCCTAGAGATTGCAGTACTGAGACCACTCTGGCTGTAGCTTGTAAGCTCTCTGTTGCAGAGTCTGCTCTGATGAGCCAGTCGTCTAGGTACGGGTGAACCCTGATACCTTCTCGCCTGAGAAAAGCAGCTACTACCACCATTACCTTCGAAAAGGTTCGGGGAGCTGTGGCGAGGCCAAAAGGCAAGGCCCTGAACTGGAAATGTTTTCCCAACACCGCAAACCTCAGAAACTTCTGGTGCGGGGGCCAAATCGGTATGTGCAAGTAAGCTTCTTTCAGGTCTAAAGACATGAGAAACTCTCCTGGCTGTACCGCCGCAATGACGGAGCGCAGGGATTCCATGTGGAAATGCCGCACTCTCAGGGACTTGTTCACTTCTTTTAAGTCCAGAATAGGGCGAAAGGACCCACCTTTTCGCGGCACCACAAAGTAGATGGAGTATCGGCCGCAGCCTTGCTCGGCGGGAGGCACCGGGGTCACTGCCCCTAACTGAATCAGACCTTGTAAAGTCTCCTCCACCGCCGCCCATTTGACGGCAGAACCGCATCGGGACTCCACAAGCACGTCTCTTACTGGGGCGTTGAATTCTATTCTGTAACCATCTCTGATCAGGTCCAGAACCCACTGATCTGAGGAAATCTTGGCCCACTCCTCGACAAAGAGGGAAAGCCGTCCTCCGATGACAGGCATCGAGGAGAGGGCCGGCGCACCATCATTGAGAGGGTCGCCCCTGAACTCCTGGTCTTGAGCCACCAGCTGGGGAACGCTTGTCCGAGCGAAAGGAGTTCCTCTGCTGACCACGGGCACGTGAAGTGAACCCAGCAGAACGCCCCGGGCGGTACCTTCTAGCTTCACGGAAGCGAGGTCTGTACGAGGAGTGGACCGCCTGGCCCTTAGAGGAAGGCCTCTGCCTATCTTCGGGCAAGCGCTGGGGTTTTGGATCACCCAGGCCTTTCACAATTTTCTCCAACTCCTCACCAAATAGGAGAAGTCCTTGAAAAGGCAACTTCACCAACCTTTGCTTAGAGGCCATGTCCGCTGCCCAGTGTCGTAGCCACAGACGACGGCGAGCCGCCACTGCTACTGCCATTTGTTTAGCCGAAGCTCTGACAAGGTCATAAAGGGCATCAGCCAGAAAGGACAAGGCCACCTCCATCCGCGGAGCCACATCCAAGAAGGGCTCCGCTCCATCTCCGGGCTGAGCCACTGCCTGTTGCAGCCAAGCTAGGCAGGCTCTCACAGCATAACAGCTGCATGCAGACGCCCGAACAGTGAGACCTGCAATTTCAAAGGACCGTTTCAACGCTGTTTCCAGCCTACGGTCTTGAACATCCTTCAGGGCAACACCTCCTTCAACAGGGAGGGTAGTTCTCTTTGTCACCGCAGTGACTAGGGCATCCACTGTAGGCATTTGAAAACGAGCCATATGTCCCTCACGCAGAGGGTATAACTGCCCCATAGCCCTGGAAACTCTCAAAGGTCCCTCGGGGTCAGCCCACTGAGCCGAAACAAGCTCTAGGATGGAGTCATGCAAAGGGAAGGCCCGAGCAGCTTTCTTAGTACTAGCCATCCTGGGATTACCCGAGGAGGCCATGCCACTGTCAGGATCTTCAATCGAGAGGGCCTGCAGGGTATCTGAAATAAGCGCTGGCAGCTCATCACGGTGGAAAATCCTCACCGCGGAGGGATCATCCAGATCCTGTGGTAAATCCGCACCTGACTCTGGTTCCTCAGACCAAGAACGTCTGTCAGAGTTCTCCGAATCCTCACACCCCGACCACGGGGGGGAAAAAGGTGCACCACAATCTGAAGGGGAATTAACCCTTCTGCGCTTATCTTTAGGCCAAGCATCCGGGAAAAAAGCCTCACTGGGCAGTCCCAGGCCAGAATCCATCGGGGGGGCAATCAGAGGAGCCTCAGGCGACCCTTGAGGAAGGGCTCTTTTCATCATGTATGCTTTATGCAGCAAAAGCACAAAATCCGGGGAGAAAATCTCACCCTGGGCACCCAAATCCTGTCCGGTGCTAGCCACTCCTGAAATAACCTCATCTCGAGGTGCCCCACCCGGCTCAGGTCTCTCCGTGTCCACGGAGGCCGCGCCATGTGGTGTAAGCAAAATGGCGCCCGCTGCCAGCTCAGAGCGGGAAGAAACATCGCTCGCCATGCTCGGGCCGGCTCCTATGCCAGTACAGCACGATTTACAGAGCCCTGCTGCTGATTTGCGCTTGCCACAAGTGGAACAGCGCTTTACATTGTCCGCAGCCATCGCCGAAAAATGGCGGTAAAATCCAAGATGGCGGTTTCACGCCAAAATCGCCCCGATCGCGGGCCCACCCCGGAGGAGTTGGAAAACACTCTTACCTCAAAGGATCTAGTGTACAACTACGATCCTGCTGAAAATCAGGTCAAAAACCTCTGTTCCAGCGTCTCTGCGTTTAAAAACACGACGCGACTTTTTTTTTTTTTTTAAGCTGTGAGGAAAGCAGAGGTATTGAAGACTCCGGAGGCTCAGATGAGTGGGAAAGGCAGGGAAAGGGCCAACCTATATGCCTGCATCCACTGTTGGTGGGCAAGGACAGGGAAAGCAAGGCAATATGTCCACATCCACAGAGGTATGGGTAAGGCAGGGAAAGGGCTAACCTATGTGCCTTTAAAGTGAAGCTGCTATAGCCTCCAACACCCCGGTTAACAACTGGCAAGCCAGGAACCACCTCCCGGCAGATTTTTCTGGAGCTCGAACAAGCTGCAGCCACCCTGCTAAGGGAGATAGAGAATACTGAAGAGGCAGTGGAGCTAGCTGGCCAAGAGGGCACTGTGAAAGTTTGAGTGCTCTCTATCTCCCCTGCTGGTTGATGGACATAACCCATACGTAATGGCTTCATCTGCTTGATGACAAGGAAGCAGTGGATTTTCCCCAAGTCATTTTAACAATGGTCTATGGACTTTTCCTTTAGGAAGCCTTCCAGACCTTTTTTAAACTCCACTAAGCTAACCGTGATACCCTATCTTTCCTGTTTTGGTGATATCCGAACCATGCGCTTTGAAGCGACTGTTGGCTCTGCCTGTCTCTTGGGCCCTGTGCATGGAACGGGTAGCACTACAGAAAATGCTACCCTAGATGTTCTGGATTTGAGCTTTCTACCTAAGAGCCTAAATTTGGCTTCCAGAACCTCTCTGCCACATTTTCCTACGTCATTGGTACCCACATGTACCAAGACAGCCGGCTCCTCCCCAGCACTATCTAAAATCCTATCTAGGTGACGCGTGAGGTCCGCCACCTTCACACCAGGCAGGCAAGTAAGTCACCAGGTGATCCTCACGTCCACCCCCCACCCAGCTATCTACATGCCTAATAATCGAATCACCAACTACTGCTGTTGATTGGATGAGTTATACGTGCTTTATACTCTATAAATAGGCCTCCAAGATGGGAGTTACAATAGACCAAATGAGAAATAACCAGTGCATGTATAAATGGGTGTAAAAATGTGGCAGGGAGGATGGAGTGGACAGACCAAAGATGATGTAGAGCAAAAAAGGAAGCACAAAGAACTGAATCTATGTGAGGTTTGAAGGGAAAGGGAAATGGTACTTGATATACTGCCTGTCTGTGGTTTTTGCAACTACATTCAAAGTGGCTTACATAATATATACAGATCCACTGTATATACTACTCCGAATGTGACACCCAGAATCTTGACTGAGTCCTTGAAAGCTAAGGTAGTGACTTCTAATAGAGGTACTGGTGAATGGTGGGGGGGGAGGGAGAAAAGAATTGATTCACACTTATCAGCCTTAAGAAAGAAAAGGTTAGATTTAAGCCATGAGGAGACCTTGGAGAGACAGTTATTGAGAGTTGAGACTGGAGATGTGTTTGAATGTCATCCGCATAACAAAACAGATTGCAGGAACAGTCCTGGATAATTGTGAATAGAGAGGCTAGAAAAATATTAAAGAGAGCTGATGACAATATAGAGCCTTGGGATACTCCAGAGTGAAAAGGAAGGGAATCTGTGGTTTTGTCACAAAATGAAAGATGGCAGATATTCCGCCGAGCCCGCATAAGAAAGTTATGTGGGCCCCAGCTGAATATCAGACCAGGACCCGCATTAACAAACCAGTTTATTTCCCCCTCCCATTGCCTCTGACAACAGACCCCCCCCCCCCCCAACAACACCCCCCCCCTCCGGCAGCAACTCCATCCCATTCCCACATACTGGTCAGGATACGACCCTCCCATGGGGTCTACCTGACCTCCCTGGTGGTCCAGTGGGTCGTCAGGGACAGGAGCAAATCCCCCCTCGCTCCTGCTCTTAGCAGCAGCTTCATGAAAGTAGCTGCCACTGTGCTACTACCAGTACCGCATGAGGTCACAGCAGCCATTTTCAAGAAGCTGCCGATAGGGGCAGGAGCGACGGGGATTCGCTCCTGCCCCCGACACCCCGCTGGACCACCAGGGATATCACTACTACTACTACTTAACATTTCTAGAGCGCTACTAGGGTTACGCAGCGCTGTACAATTTAACAGATATCTTTAATTTTCACAGCACTTTTTGGGTCTAATGCAGATGGTAGAGGTTCCTTCTTCTAGGAGAAATTTCTGTTACCATCGAACTAAATCATTCCTTTTAGTGCACGACAAATGGAATGCACACAACCTTCTTATATGCAATTAGAAAAATGCTTAAGACCTATCTATATGAAGGTTAAGTTCAATTATGTATTATATTTTGGTTTTGAAATTCTTTGCCCTAATGTTTTGGGATCTTTTTTTATGTAAACTGCTGTGAATCCAGTTTAGGAATAATGGTTGGTATAAAAGAACCAGATAGAACAGAATAGAATAAATTGATAGACAGCTGTAAACAGCATCTATACAAAGACTTTTCTGCATAAGTAGAGCAGAAAATCCCTTATGACTGTCTTGTCTCTGATCCGTCTTCCCCTCGCACGGGTGGAACCATGACTCATGTCGGCACAGGGAGTAAAATGAGAACTTTTCACAAACAGTTTCTTCAAAGGAACAGAAACATTTGATAGAAAAAAAGCAAAACATTTCATAATTACAGGGCAGTGGATTGCAACCCTAGAAATGTGTATTTGATTCAGAGAGCTTACTCAAAGCACATGATTCAAACTGAGGAAGGACAGCAGGATGAGAGAATCAGAGGTATGGAAATGTGTAGCATGATCTATTCCAGGATACTTCAAGGTCCAACATTCATAGCACTATCATGGGCTATAGAAACTAGGCCCCCTAGTGAACAACAGGGTAGTCTTAACTTTATTCCAAAGGAGTTAGGACACAAAATTCCAAAACTATTTGTGTATGTAAAATTATCTGCTTGAATATTTCCTTTCTTCCACATGTAACAAAAGCTTGAATCAATTGCCGCCATGCACATAAGTACATAAATATTGCCACACTGGGACAGAACAAAGGTCTATCAAGCCCAGTATCCTGTTTCCAACAGTGGCCAATTCAGGTCACAAATACCTGGCAAGATCCTAGAAAGCTCAATACATTTTATGATGCTTATCCCAAAAATAAGCAGTGGATTTTCCCAAGTCAATTTAATAATAGTCTATGGACTTTTCCTTTAGGAAGCCATCCAGACCCTTTTTATTCCCCGCTAAGCTAACCACCTTTACCACATTATCTGGCAACGAATTCCAAAGTTTAATTACACGTTGAGTAAAGAAACATTTTCTCAGATTCGTATTAAATGTACTACTTTGTAGCTTCATTGCATGCCCCCTAGTCCTAGTATTTTTGGAAAGAGTAAACAAACGATTCACGTCTAGCCGTTCCACTCCACTCATTATTTTATAGTCCTCTACCATATCTCCCCTCAGCTGTCTTTTCTTCAAGGTGAAGAGCCCTAGACGCTTCAGCCTTTCCTCACAGGGAAGTGGTCCCATCCCGTTTATCATTTTCATCGCCCTTCTCTGTACTTTTTCTAATTCCACTATATCTTTTTTGAGATGCAGCGACTAGAATTGAACACAGTTTTAGAGGTACATTATAACGTCCTCACTTTTGTTTTCCATTCCTTTCCTAATAATACCTAATATTCTATTTGCTTTCTTAGCCGCCGCAGCACACTGAGCAGAGCATTTCAACGTATCAACAACAACGATGCCGAGATCCCTTTCTTAGTCGGTGACTCCTAATGTGGAACCTTGCATTACGTAGCTATAGTTCAGGTTCCTCTTTCCACATGCATCACTTTGCACTTGCTCACATTAAACGTCATCTGCCATTTAGACACCTAGTCTCATAAGGTCCTCTTGTAATTTTTCACAATCCTCTTGCGATTTAACAACTTTGAATAACTTTGTGTCGTCAGCAAATTTAATTACCTCACTAGTTACTCCCATCTCTAAATCATTTATAAATATGTTAAAAAACAGCAGTCCCAGCACTCCCCTGAGGAGTCCCAGCACTCCCACTATCTACCCTTCTCCATTGAGAATACTGACCATTTAACCCTACTCTCTGTTTTGTACCCTTTAACCAGTTTTTAATCCACAATATGACACTACCTCCTATCCCATGACTGTCCAATTTCCTCTGGAGTCTTTCATGAGGTACTTTGTCAAACACCTTTTGAAAATCTAGATACACAATATCAACCAGCTCGTCTTTATCCACATGTTTGTTCACCCCTTCAAAGAAATGTAGTAGATTGGTGAGGCAAGATTTCCCTTCACTAAATCCATGCTGGCTTTGTCTCATTAATCCATGCTTTTGAATATGCTCTGTAATTTTGTTTTTATAATAGTCTCTACCATTTTGCCCAGCACCAACATCAGGCTCACCGGATTAAAATTTCCCAGATCCCCTCTGGAACCTTTTTTAAATATTGGGTTACATGGGCTACCCTCCAATCTTCTGGTACCACGCTCGATTTTAAAGATAATTTACATATGATTAACAATATTTCCGCCAGTTCATTTTTCAATTCTATCAGTACTCTGGGATGAATGCCATCTGGTCCAGGAGATTTGCTACTCTTTAATTTGTCAAATTGCCCCATTACATCCTCTAGGTTTACAGAGATTTCATTCAGTTTCTCCAACTCAGCTTCGAATACCATTTCTGGCACCGGTATCACTCCCAAATCTTCCTCGAAGACCAAAGCAAAGAATTCATTTAATCTCTTCGCTATGGCTTTGTCTTCCCTGATCGCCCCTTACATAAGTACATAAGTAGTGCCATACTGGGAAAGACCAAAGGTCCATCTAGCCCAGCATCCTGTCACCGACAGTGGCCAATCCAGGTCAAGGGCACCTGGCACGCTCCCCAAACGTAAAAACATTCCAGACAAGTTATACCTAAAAATGCGGAATTTTTCCAAGTCCATTTAATAGCGGTCTATGGACTTGTCCTTTAGGAATCTATCTAACCCCTTTTTAAACTCCGTCAAGCTAACCGCCCGTACCACGTTCTCCGGCAATGAATTCCAGAGTCTAATTACACGTTGGGTGAAGAAAATTTTTCTCCGATTCGTTTTAAATTTACCACACTGTAGCTTCAACTCATGCCCTCTAGTCCTAGTATTTTTGGATAGCGTGAACAGTCGCTTCACATCCACCCGATCCATTCCACTCATTATTTTATACACTTCTATCATATCTCCCCTCAGCCGTCTCTTCTCCAAGCTGAAAAGCCCTAGCCTTCTCAGCCTCTCTTCATAGGAAAGTCGTCCCATCCCCACTATCATTTTCGTCGCCCTTCGCTGTACCTTTTCCAATTCTACTATATCTTTTTTGAGATACGGAGACCAGTACTGAACACAATACTCCAGGTGCGGTCGCACCATGGAGCGATACAACGGCATTATAACATCCGCACACCTGGACTCCATACCCTTCCTAATAACACCCAACATTCTATTCGCTTTCCTAGCCGCAGCAGCACACTGAGCAGAAGGTTTCAGCGTATCATCGACGACGACACCCAGATCCCTTTCTTGATCCATAACTCCCTTTTACTCCTCGATCATCTAGCGGTCCAACCGATTCTTTTGCCGGCTTCTTGCTTTTAATATACCATGGTTTAGTTGTTTAACAGGCAACAATACAAAACACTTTATTGCAGTATTCAGTCCCCTGAGGAAGCTGCTCAGTGAAACAGGTCCCCGTTGGGACCAGGATCTTACTGCCTGAGACTGCCATATAAGTTAAGTTCAACTCTTAGTTCCCTTTTGACGGGGTTATACTATTGTCACTATATTTTGGTAGATGAAAGTTGTTTGCATCATCAAAAAGTTTGGCATAAAAAATTGGCCATTGGTATGATTGGGAGGTTTAATGACCAGTGAAAGAAGCTGTGAACTGTGGTTTGGATGCTTTGACATTACACTTATTGGCATCTATAAGGGTACCACAGTCATCTGAGGTCTTTTCCCCCACCATTCCTTTATGGTGTTAGACTAACAGAGGTTATTCCTTACTCTACATTTTGAAATGTGCTTTCTTCCACATGACCACGAATAAGCAGCTTTTTCCACAATGCACATGCAGGGCTTTTCAGCATATTTAGGGGATGCATTCACAGGAGCCTATTTTAAAATCATGGAGGTAATTTTGTAAAGGTTTTTAACATGTCAAAAAATGTTTTATAAAAATAGTTGCTATATACATGTACAAAACAATACAGGAACAATCCTACTCAAATGTTTTCTACATGTCTAAAGTGTGGGTTCCCAGGGGAGGAGCTGGAAGGGGCAGTTTCTATTTTACATATATACTTTTGAAATTACAAAATTAAATGTGTATAACTAGCACACATTTCAATACAGCAAACACACTCCACAGGTCTTAAGCTTACGCCCACCCAGGGGTGTAGCTATGTGGGACCACGGGGGCATGGGCCCCCACAGATTACGCCCTGGCCCCCTCTACATTTGACCCGCCCCGCCGCCGCATCAGGTACCTTGTTTGCTGGCAGGGGTCCCCAATCCCCGCCAGCCGAAGAGTTTTCTTCAGCGCCGGTCGACTGCGGCGCCTTCGTTGTGGGATCATCTGTTTCTGATGCCTTACGTCCTGCACCGTGCATGTAGCCCCGTGCAGGACGTAAGGCGACAGAAACAAATGATCCCACAATGAAGGCGCCGGAGTCGACCGGTGCTGAAGTCTCTTCGGCTGGCGGGGATTGGGGACCCCTGCCAGCAAACAAGGTACCTGATGCGGCAGCGGGGCAGGGGGCGGGCGGACGATGGTGGGGGGGGGTTGCGGTCCAAAGTGGTGGGAGGAGGTTTGCGGTTCCGGCGGCGGGGGGAGGGGGGGTCCAAAGTGGCGGGGGGGTCAGCAGCGAGGGGGGGAGGTGGCTAAACAGTGCCCCCCAGCTCGGGCTCTGGCCCCCTCTTCCGCCGAGGTCTGGCTACGCCCCTGAGCCCACCCACCCCAAGACTGACACTTCCTAAATAGCTTTCCTACATACACTACTTATCACTAATTAACTCCACCCTAATAACAACCCCATCATAATACACCTGTTCATACCCATTTCAACCAATCAGGATGACTTTTATTCTCTGTAATAATTGTGGTGCTTTAGTTTCAAGGCCAATCATCTGGAGACTTAAAGCTTGTCCTATCTGTCTTCAGCTTGCTAGTTTAAAACAGGAGCTCAGTAAAGTAAAGCAGGAATTGGATGGACTTAAAAAGCAGCTTCTAGGACTGCACAAAATCATACTGCACAGAATCATACCTAATTCTCACCACTGCCTCAAAGGATAAAGCCACCTAAGAACAGATGGTTCACGGTAGGCTCAGGCAGACTTCGTTATGTGACACAGAATCATCCACCCTCACAAGTGTTGCCCCTACAGAATTCTTTTGCTCCATTACAGCACTGTGATTTCCTGAAAATAGAACTGGGGCGGAAGAAAAAGCAATTTATTTATTTATTTGTTGCATTTGTATTCCACCTTACCCCACCTCTTTGCAGGCTCAAAGTGGCTTACAATACATCATGAATAGTGGAAGAATGTTAGTTAATAAACATTTAGTATTGCAGGGTTTTGGTCAGCATGATGATAATAGGACAGAATAATAGTGTACAAGCAGATATTAAGAGACAGTTCTAAATATAGATAGGCGATTTGTACATATTCACATTGGTTGATCTTTGTGATAGGCTTTATTAAAGAGGTGGGTCTTCAGTAATGAGCGGAAGTTCGTTCTTTCGTAGACCGATTTCAAGCTGCGCGGTAGTGCATTCCATAACTGCGTGCTCAGGTAGGTGAAGTTTGACGCATGCATTAGTTTGTATTTCATTCCTTTGCAGCTGGGGAAGTGCAGATCAAGGAATGTGCGGGATGATCTTTTGGTATTCCTAGGTGGTAAGTCGATCAGGTCTGACATGTAAGCTGGTGCGTCTCCATGGATAATTTTATGAACTAATGAGCATACCTTGAAAGCAATACGTTCCTTAAGTGGGAGCCAGTGTAGTTTTTCTCGTAAGGGCTTAGCACTTTCAAATTTTGATTTGCCGAATATAAGTCTAGCTGCAGTGTTCTGGGCTGTATGGAGTTTCTTGATTATTTGTTCTTTGCAGCCGGCATATAGTGCGTTGCAATAGTCTAGATGACTGAGCACCATTGATTGTACCAGTTTGCGGAAAACACTCCTTGGGAAGAAAGGTCGTATTCTTTTTCATTTCCACATTGAGTGGAACATCTTCTTGGTTGTGGTTTTTTGCGTGGTTCTCTAGTGTTAGGTGTCGGTCAATGGTTACTCCAAGAATTTTTAGGGTTTCTGAGACAGGAAGGTTTAGGGTTGGTGTATTAATGGCAGTGAATTCTTTCTTGTTGTGTTGGGAGGTGAGTATTAGGCATTGGGTTTTTTTTTTGCGTTGTTTTAGCCGAAATGCGTCCGCCCAGGAATGCATGATATCAAGACTTTGGTTGATGTCATTGGAAATTTCTTTGAAGTTGGAACAAAAAGATATGAAGGTACCCAAAGAGAAAAGACACCCCCAAATCACAAATGTTTCCAAATCCAGGAAATGTAGATGGAAAGCGATGACCATAAATGCTCGCAGTCTAAGCAATAATGTTCATGACCTTCAAGCCCAGATGTTGGAGGCAGACTTAGAAGTTGTTGCAATCACAGAGACGTGGCTCAATGGTTCCCATGAATGGGATGCAAACATACCAGGCTATAATCTATTTAGGAAGGATAGAGATGGTCGTAAAGGTGGAGGAGTAGCTCTGTATGTGAGAAATGATATCGCAGCGACTGAAATGACAGGGGCCTGGGGAAAGGAAGAAGCAATATGGATCACCTTAAAAAGAGATTATAGAACCTCTGTCCTCATGGGTGTTGTCTACAGACCCCCCCCCCCCCCCCGACACAATTGGAGGAACTAGATAAAGATCTGATTACAGATATTCAAAAGTTGGGAAAGAAGAGAGAGGTGCTGTTGCTGGGAGATTTCAATCTGCCGGATGTAGATTGGAAGGTTCCATCTGTGGAATCGGAAAGAAGTAGAGAGATCATGGATGCTTTTCAAAGTGCTCTGCTCAGACAAATGGTGACGGAACCCACGAGGGAGGGAGTGACGCTGGATCTGGTGCTCACAAATGGGGATAGTGTGTCAAATGTCCGAGTGGGTGCCCGCCTGGGCAGCAGTGACCAAACAGTTTGGTTTGATATGACAGCTGAAGTGGAGGGCGGCCACTCAAAACTCAAAGTCCTGGATTTCAAGCATGCTGACTTTAGTAAAATGGGGGAATACCTGAGGAAGGAGCTGATGGGCTGGGAGGGCGAACGAGAAGTGGAAGGACAGTGGTCCAGGCTGAAAGAAGCTATAAATAGGGCCACAAACCTTTATGTAAGGAAAGTAAATAAAAGCAAGAGAAAAAGGAAACAGATATGGTTCTGCAAGCAAGTGGCCGAGAAAATTAAGGCTAAAGAGTTGGCGTTCCTGAAATACAGAAAAACTTAAGAGGAACACGGAGAGGAATACCGGATGAAACTGAAAGAACCAAAGAGAGAGATACGTCTGGCAAAAGCGCAAGCGGAAGAACAAATGGCTAGAAATGTAAGGAGGGGTGACAACAATTTCTTCAGGTATATTAGTGAAAGGAGGAAGACTAAAAAGGGAATTGCAA
This sequence comes from Microcaecilia unicolor, assembly GCF_901765095.1. Lineage (NCBI taxonomy): Eukaryota > Metazoa > Chordata > Amphibia > Gymnophiona > Siphonopidae > Microcaecilia > Microcaecilia unicolor. The sequence continues at coordinate 478,094 of NC_044034.1, read as the reverse complement.
GACTGAAAGATGCTGTGAACCGCTATGTAGATAATGATGAAGAAAAAGCAAATTTGCTAAATAGATACTTTTGTTCTGTTTTCACAGAAGAAAATCCTGGAGAAGGACCGCAATTGACTGGCAAAAGCACTAATGAAAATGGAGTGGATAGAGCACCATTCATGGAAGAGAGTGTGTATGAACAACTTGAAAATCTAAAGGTGGACAAAGCCGTGGGACCTGACGGGATCCACCCCAGGATATTGAGGGAGCTCAGAGAGGTTCTGGCAAGTCCTCTTAAAGATTTGTTTAATAAATCCTTGGAGACGGGAGAGTTTCCGTGAGATTGGAGAACGGCGGATGTGGTCCCTCTTCACAAAAGTGGTGATAGGGAAGAAGCTGGAAACTACAGGCCGGTAAGCCTCACTTCGGTTATTGGAAAAGTAATGGAAGCGATGCTGAAGGAAAGGATAGTGAATTTCCTGGAAGCCAATAAGTTGCAAGCTCCAAGACAACATAGTTTTACCAAAGGTAAATTGTGCCAAACGAATTCTTTGACTGGAAGACCGGAGAATTAAATCAGGGATGTGCTAAAGACGCAATCTACTTAGATTTCAGCAAAGCTTTTGACACAGTTCCCCACAGGAGGCTCTTGAATAAACTTGACAGGCTGAAAATAGGACCCAACGTGGTGAACTGGATTTGGAACTGGTTGACGGACAGATGCCAGAAGGTGGTGGTTAATGGAATTCGCTCGGATGAGGGAAAGGTGAGTAGTGGAGTGCCTCAGGGATCGATGCTGGGGCCAATTCTGTTCAATATATTTGTGAGTGGCATTGCCGAAGGGTTAGAAGGTAAAGTTTGCCTTTTTGCGGATGATACTTAGATTTGTAACAGAGTGGACACCCGGGAGGGAGTGGAAAACATGAAAAAGGATCTGCAGAAGCTAGAAGAATGGTCTAAGGTTTGGCAATTAAAATTGAACGCGAAGAAATGCAAAGTGATGCACTTAGGGAGTAGAAATCCACAGGAGACATATGTGTTAGGCGGTGAGAGTCTGATATGTACGGACGGGGAGAGGGATCTTGGGGTGATAGTATCTGAGGATCTGAAGGCGATGAAACAGTGTGACAAGGCGGTGGCTGTAGAAACAGTGTGACAAGGCGGTGGCCATAGCTAGAAGGTTGCTAGGCTGTATAGAGAGAGGTGTGACCAGCAGAAGAGGTTTTAATGCCCCTGTATAAGTCGTTGGTGAGGCCCCACCTGGAGTATTGTGTTCAGTTTTGGAGGCCGTATCTTGCTAAGGATGTAAAAAGAATTGAAGCGGTGCAAAGAAAAGCTACGAGAATGATATGGGATTTGCATTACGAGATGTATGAGGAGAGACTTGCTGACCTGAACATGTATACCCTGGAGGAAAGGAGAAACAGGGGTGATATGATACAGACATTCAAATATTTGAAAGGTATTAATCCACAAACAAACCTTTTCCGTAGATGGGAAGGTGGTATAACTAGAGGACATGAAATGAGATTGAAGGGGGGCAGACTCAAGAAAAATATCAGGAAGCATTTTTTCACAGAGAGAGTGGTGAATACTTGGAATGCCCTCCCGAGGGAGGTGGTGGAGATGAAAACGGTAACAGAATTCAAACATGCGTGGGATAAACATAAAGGAATCCTGTTCAGAAGGAATGGATCCGCAGAAGCTTAGCGGAAATTGGGTGGCAGAGCTGGTGGTGGGAGGCGGGGTTAGTGGTTGGGAGGCGGGGCTACTGCTGGGCAGACTTCTACGGTCTGTGCCCTGAAAAACTCCAAACTGGCCAAAATACAGCAGCAAGACTCATTTTTGGCAAATCAAGATTTGAATGTGCAACACCTCTTCGAAACAAACTTCACTGGCTCCCTATCAGAGAACGAATCAACTTGAAGGTTCACACATTAATCCACAAGATTATCCACGGTGAATCTCCAGACTATATGCTCAATCTGATTGACCTTCCCTCCAGAAACATGTCTGTAACTTCGCGAACTTACCTCAATCTACATTAGCCTAATTTAAAGGACTCAAGTACAAAACCTACTATGGATCCAACTTCTCCTTCTTAGGCAGCCAACTCTGGACTGCACTCCCCAGACCTATCCGATCAATCAGCAACTATCTACCCTTCCGGAAATCACTAAAAACCCATCTGTTCAAACAAGCCTACCCAAATGACCCAGACTAATCCTGTGTACCCATCTACCCAACACATATCCAGGAAACAACGACAATGACCTAGACTACATCTCCCATCTAATCTCCATCTGCTTATCCCGTGTCCCATCCCCCTCTCCCTCCTCTACCCCTCCTCCAATGCTCACCTACCCCTTGCTCACACCTCTCCTACTACCTTCACCATTGCCCATCTCTATCTACCTATCTGTTTTATTGTTCTGCTTTACTTACTTATATTCTCTCTATTAATACTTTGTAATCCCTATTACATTGTAAGCCGCATTGAACCTGCTTTGAGTGGGAAAGCGCGGGGTACAAATGTAATAATAAATAAATAAAATGGCAGATACAAATCAAGGTCAGGTATACACAAAAAGTAGCACATATGAGTTTATCTTGTTGGGCAGACTGGATGGACCGTGCAGATCTTTTTCTGCCATCATCTACTATGTTACTATCCTGCTCATTTTCGAAGGAGAAGGGTGCCCATCTTCCGACACAAATCAGGAGATGGGTGTCCTTCTCCTAAGGTCGCCCAAATCGGCATAATCGAAAGCCTATTTTGGGCGTCCTCAACTGCTTTCCGTCGCGGGAATGACCAAAGTTCAAGGGGGCGTGTCGGCAGTGTACCAAAGGCGGGACGGGGCGTGGTTAACAGATGGGCGTCCTTGGCCAATAATGGAAAAAAGAAGGGTGTCCCTCATGAGCATTTGGCCGACTTGGTCCATTTTTTTTCACGACCATGCACCAAAAAGGTGCCCGAACTCACCAGATGACCACCGGAGGGCATCAGGGATGACCTCCCCTGACTTCCCCAGTGGTCAGTAATCACCTCCCACCCCAAAAAAAACAACTTCAAAAACTTTCGTCTTATTTTTTAAATTTTTTAAAGAGTATGTCCTTCGCTATGCCTCTGTCCCTGCGATGGCAGTTGAAGACGTCCAAAATAAGGATGTTTCTGTGAGAAGGACATCCATGCCTTTGCTATGCCTCCGACACCTGCTTTATTTATTTGGATTTTGGATCATAGGTAGCAGCAGTGGGATTTGAACTGGCCACCTCTGGATTGCAAGACCAGTGCTCTAACCACTAAGCCACTCCACCACTTCTCCATGCCACTCCACTCCCTTGAAATTTGGCCATCCCTGTGTGTGTGGGGGGGGGGGGGGCGCAATATGCAGGTCCCTGGGGGAGGGAGGTATGTGTGTGTCAGCGGAGGCATAACGAAGGCGTGGACATCCTTCTTTCAAACATTTTGGACGTCCTCAACTGCGAGCAGCTCATTTGCATGCAATTTCCTTCATGCATGCCCGTTCCCTTCCGGATCGGTAAGGGAAGGGCTTTTTCCATTCAATTAGTGGGACCAGTGCACTACGAATGCTGGCTCCTCCCACAACCAAATGGCTTGGATTTGGTCATTTCTGAGATAGGCGTCCTCGGTTTCCATTATCGCCAAAAACCAGGGACAACTATCTGTAAGGTCGACCTAAATTTCATGATTTGGACGTCCCCGTCCGTATTATCGAAATGAAAGATGGACATCCATCTCGTTTCGATAATACAGGTTGCCCCACCCCTTTACAGGGCCGTCCTTAGAGATGGGCGCCCCCGTTCAATTATGCCCCTCTATGTTATGTATGTCTGATGTAGAGTGGGTAGAAAATGTGCATTACACTTTTGCCAGCTGCTGCATGTAAGGGAATGGAACTTGATAAACTGCCTTTCTGTGGCTTTTGCAACTACACTCAAAGTGGTTTACATATTATATACAGGTACTTATTTTGTACCTGGGGCAATGGAGGGTTAAGTGACTTGCCCAGAGTCACAAGGAGCTGCAGTGGGAATTGAACCCAGCTCCCCAGGATCAAAGTCTGCTGCACTAACCACTAGGCTACTCCTCCAATCTGCTGTATCATAAATGATTTAATCAGAGAAATTATATGTGTACAATCCTTATGAAAATGCTGCTTTCTCATATCAAAAAACCACATCTATCTGTATTTTCAGTGGGCCAGGCATTTAAAATAAACTCTGTGATTGCTGGCAGATACCTGGATTTTCAGTACTCCTGTGGATAAAATTGGCCATTTAACTAGCAATACAGTGAAATTTGATCCATAGGAGAAGGGTTGAGCACTGGCACAGGGTAAAGAACATAAGAGTAGCCATACTGGGTCAGAACAATGGTCCATCTAGCCCAGTATCCTGCTTCCAAATGCAGTTGCAAAAACCACACAGAAAGGTAAGTATATCAAGTCCCATTTCCCTTTCCTATTTGAGATTCTACATGGAATGTTGCTACTGTTTGAGATGCTGTTGCTACTATTTGAGATTCTACATGGAATGTTACTACTGTTTGAGATTCCGTTGCTACTATTTGAGATTCTACCTGGAATGTTGCTACTGCTTGAGATTCTACATGGAATGCTGCTAGTGAAAGCGTAGCCCAGTGGTTAGTGCAGTGGACTTTGATCCTGGGGAACTGGGTTCAATTCTCACTGCAGCTCCTTTTGAATGTAGTTGCAAAAACCACAGATAGGCAGTATATCAAGTCACATACCCTTCCCTCCTTTCCACCTGAAGAGCCTTAACCCCTTTAGCCTTTCCTCATATGGGAGAAGTTTCATCCCCTTTATCATTTTGGTCGCTCTGCTAGGAACCTTTTCTAATTCCACTATATCTTTTTTGAGATACGGCGATAGAATTAAATGCAGTACTCAAGGTGAGGAAGCACCATATAGCAATGCAGATGCATTATAATATTCTTGGTCTTAAGGTTTAAGATTTAACTACTTGGGTTGTTGTTTGGGAAACTTTCAGAGTGCGGTACCTTACTTAAAGGTGAGCAATTGTTACTGGCTAAAGCCAGTATTCTTGCCAAACTCTGTATCCTGCAATGCTGGGTAGGAAAGGACTCACCCTCTTATTGGCATTGGATAAATAAGCTGTACGAACATGATATTTGAAGGTAGAGATGCCCACTTATCCCTTAAAAGAAGAAAACTGTTTGTGACCATTTGGGAGAGCGAGAAGTGGCATTCTTAATGAGTTGGCTGTGTAATTGTATAATAGGTGCTTGATGTGATTTATCCACACAATTGTTGTTGTTCTTGAGGCTTGTGTTATGATTTGGAGAGTTATGAGCGTGGGAAGTGGTCATATTACAGTAAGATTGACCATATTAGACGCACTGCTTTATCTTAATTTGTACTCTGGTTGTCGGGGGGATAGTCAGTACTTATCCCTCTTATATATATTATACTGTTTACGCTCCTCTTGTTGGACCTGTTATTATTTCTTTCAGTAAACAGAACCTTAATTAAATAATACTCTTGGTCTTATTTTGCATCACTTTCCTAATTATTCCTAGCATCCTATTTGCTTTTCTGGCTGCTGCCGCACACTGGGCAGAAGATTTCAGCATATTGTCTACAATGACACCTAGATGGGTTTTTTTTTGAGTGCTGACTCCTAAGGTGGACCCCAGCATCAGGTAACTATGATTCGGATTATTCTTCCCAATGTGCATAACTTTGAATTCGTCCACATTAAATTTCATCCACCATTTGGATGCCTAGTCTCCTCAGGTCTTCCTGCAATTTTTCACAATCAGCATGTTTTGACAACTTAACTACACAACTACTGCTACACTGGGACAGACCAAAGGTCCATCAAGCCCAGCATCCAGTTTCCAACACTGGCTAATCCAGGTAACAAGTACCTGGCAAGATCCCAAAATTGTTTTGTGTCATCTACCAATTTAATCACCTCACTCTTCGTTCCGTTTTCCAGATCATTTATAAATATGTTAAATAGCACTGTTTCCAGTAAAGATCCTTGCGGCACTCCACTATTCACCATTGAGAAAAATAGCCATTTAATCCTACGTTCTATTTTCTGTCCAATAACCAATTCCTAATTCACAGAAGGACAATGCCTCCTTATCCCATGACTCCTTAATTTTCTTAGGAGTCTCTCATGAGGAACTTTGTCAAAAGCTTTCTGAAAATCTAGATACCTTTATCAACATATTTATTTACGCCTTAAAAGAAATGAAGCAAATTAGTGAGGCAAGACTTCCCTTGGCTGAACCTATGTTGCCTCTGTCCCATTAAACCATGTTTTTCTACGTGTTCCGTAATTTTATTCTTTATAATAGTTCCCACTATTTTCCCCAACACTGAAGTCATGCTTACTGGTCTGTAATTTCCTGATCACCCCTGGAATCCTTTTTAAAAATTGGCATTACATAGTCCACCCTCCAATCTTCAGGTACTATGGATGATTTTAACAACAGGATACAGATCAATAACAGATCAGCAATTTCATGTTTGAGTTCTTTCAGTACCCTGGTGTATATGCCATCCGGTCCAGGTGATTGACTACTCTTTAATTTGTTGATTTGGCTCAGTACATATTTCAGGTTCACTCAGATTTCTTTCAGTTCCTCCACATCGTCACCCTTGGAAATCATTTCTGATACAGGTAGATTTCTTACCTCTTCTTCTGCTGCTATGGCCTTATCCTCCCTAAGTGCCACTTTTGTTCCTTCAGGATCTGTCACATGGATTTCCTTCCAGGCTTTCTGCTTCTGATGTATCAAAAAAAAGGTGTTACTACAAGTTTGTCTCCACAGCAAATTTTTCTTCATATTCTCGTTTAGCCTTCTTTATCAATTCTTTCCATCTAGCTTGATACTGCTTATGTTGCTTATTTTCTTCATTCAGATCCTTTTTCCATTCTTTGAAAGATGCTCTTTTGCTTCAATAGCCTCTTTCACTTTACCTTTTAACCATGCTCTTTTTTCCACCTTTGTTAATACGTGGAATATATCATAGTAACATAGTAAATTATGACATAAAGACCTGTACGGTCCATCCAGTCTGCCCAACAAGATAAACTCATTTTACATGGTAAGTGATACTTTATACCCGAGTCTGATTTGTCCTTGTCATTCTCAGGGCACAGACCGTAGAAGTCTGCCCACCACTGTTCTTGTACTAAGTTCTGAAGCTAACGTCGAGGAGTGTGGTAGCCGTGTTAGTCCACTCTTAAGGTTATCAATAGAAATCAAACAAAAGAAAACATGGAAAAGAAAATAAGATGATACCTTTTTTATTGGACATAACTTAATACATTTCTTGATTAGCTTTCGAAGGTTGCCCTTCTTTGTCAGATCGGAAATAATACTGGTGCCAGTAGGGTTCCCACCCCTGTTGGTCAGCATTTTACAGGACCAGGACACTGTACCAGTGACTTCACAGTGAGAATCCTGAAAGGTAACTTTAAAACCATACAAGAACGTAAGACCTTTGAAGTCAGAATGATTGAATATTTTAACACCCAACAGAAAGGACTTAACAAGGATCTGGGGTTCCTAGCCCATTATAAACCATAAAGCAGTATTTCTCTGTTGATCACCCCACCCCTCACCTATCCACACCCATCCTGATAGAATATCAATGATATGCTTTGATGTCCCCATGCATACCTCCTACCCACCCCCATCCTCCCACCCTGTCAGACTGTCATAGTAATGCTTGAATGTTTTCACTTATATACACTGTCAGCTAGCACATTTGCTTATTTCCGATCTGATGAAGAAGGGCAACCTTCGAAAGCTAATCAAGAAATGTATTACGTTATGTCCAATAAAAAAGGTATCATCTTATTTTCTTTTCCATTTTTTATTTTGTTTGATTTTTATTGATAACCTGAAGCTAACGTCGAAACCCCTTAAAATTTACACTCCAACCCATCCATATCTATTCAGTCACAATCAGGGCGTAGACTGTAGAAGTCTGCCCAGCACTGGTTTTGCTTCCCAATTACTGGTGTCGCCATCTAATCTGTGCTAAGATTCCGTGGATCCATTCCTTCTAAACAGGATTCCTTTGTGTTTATCCCACACATGTTTGAATTCCATTACCGTTTTCCTCTCCACATATCCACCACCCTCTCTGTGAAAAAATACTTCCTGACATTACTCCTGAGTCTGCCCCCCTTCAACCTCAATTCATGTCCTCTAGTTCTACCGCCTTCCCGCGTCTGGAAAAGGTTTTTTTGCGGATAATACACTGAAACCTTCTGCTCAGTGTGCTGCTACGGCTAGGAAAGCGAATAGAATGTTGGGTATTATTAGGAAAGGTATGGAAAACAGGTGTGAGGATGTTTTATAATGCCGTTGTATCGCTCCATGGTGCGACCGCACCTTGAGTATTGTGTTCAATTCTGGTCGCCGCATCTCAAGAAAGATATAGTAGAATTGGAAAAGGTGCAGCAAAGGGCGACTAAAATGATAGTGGGGATGGGACGACTTCCCTATGAAGAAAGACTAATGAGGCTATGGCTTTTCAGCTTGGAGAAGAGACGGCTGAGGGGAGACATGATAGAGGTATATAAAATAATGAGTGGAATGGAACAGGTGGATGTAACATAGTAACATAGTAGATGCCGGCAGAAAAAAGACCTGCACGGTCCATCCAGTCTGCCCAACAAGATAACTCATATTTGCTACTTTTTGTGTATACCCTACTTTGATTTGTACCTGTGCTTTTCAGGGCACAGACCGTATAAGTCTGCCCAGCACTATCCCCACCTCCCAACCACCGGCTCTGGCACAGACCGTATAAGTCTGCCCAGCACTACCCCCGCCTCCCAACCACCAGCCCCGCCTCCTGATCTTGACTAAGCTCCTGAGGATCCATTCCTTCGGCACAGGATTCCTTTATGCTTATCCCACGCATGTTTGAATTCCGTTACCGTTTTCATTTCCACCACCTCCCGCGGGAGGGCATTCCAAGCATCCACTACTCTCTCTGTGAAAAAATACTTCCTGACATTTTTCTTGAGTCTGCCCCCCTTCAATCTCATTTCATGTCCTCTCGTTCTACCATCTTCCCATCTCCGGAAAAGGTTAGTTTGCGGATTAATACCTTTCAAATATTTGAACATCTGTATCATATCACCCCTGTTTCTCCTTTCCTCCAGAGTATACATGTTTAGTTCAGCAAGTCTCTCCTCATACATCTTGTAACGCAAATCCCATACCATTCTCGTAGCTGTTCTTTGCACCGCTTCGATTCTTTTTACATCCTTAACAAGATACGGCCTCCAAAACTGAACACAATACTCCAGGTGGGGCCTCACCAATGACTTATACAGGGGCATCAACACTTCCTTTCTTCTGCTGATCACACCTCTCTATACAGCCTAGCAAGCGTCTGTTCATGCTTTCCAAAAATACTAGGACTAGGGGGCATGCGATGAAACTACAGTGTAGTAAATTTAAAACAAATCTGAGAAAATATTTCTTCACCCAACGCATAATTAAACTCTGGAATTCGTTGCCGGAGAACGTGAAGGCAATTAGCTTAGCAGAGTTTAAAACGGGGTTAGACGGTTTCCTAAAGGACAAGTCCATAAACCACTACTAAATGGACTTGGGAAAAATCCACAATTCCAGGAATAACATGTATAGAATGTTTGTACGTTTGGGAAGCTCGCCAGGTGCCCTTGGCCTGGATTGGCCGCTGTCGTGGACAGGATGCTGGGCTCGATGGACCCTTGGTCTTTCCCAGTGTAGCATTACTTATGTACTTATGAAAAATATATAAAAAAGGTATATGAAAAAACTATGTATATATATAAAAAATATGAAAAATAATATTAAATATTAAATTACATAATTGCAACACAAATTTTAACTATTTGTAAACAAAAATCAAATGAAATATAAAATATAAATATAAATGTAAATCATAAGATATGAATTAAATGTTTCAGAACTGTGATAGTGCCTGGGTTTGTCACTCAAATATTAATTTTGAATTTTCCATGACCAATCTAAAACAGGCATGTCAGGAATGTTATATGTGCATAAATAAAAGACAGAGATCATAATCATATGGATTGAAAGAATGAATGGTTATGGTGTGAATTATATATATACTAGGATAAAAGGCCCGTTTCTGAAACGAATGAAACGGGCGCTAGCAAGGTATTGCCTTTCTGCAATTAATGTTTTGAAAGGGATTGTTAGGATAAATGTGTTCTCACCCTCCCTCCGTCTCTCCAAGTTGCAGGGCCGTGTCCCCCCTCCCTGCCTCCCTCCGTCCGAGTTCCAGGGTCGTCCCCTCCTTCCTAGTTCCAGGGTCGTCCCCTCCCTCCAAGTTCCAGGGTCCCCCCTCTTCCTCCCTCCCTCCCTCCCAGTTCAAGGGTCCCCCCTCCCAGTTCCAGGGTCCCCCTCCCTCTGATTTCTAGGGTCCTCCCTGCCTCCCTCCGAGTTCCAGCAGCTGCTGATACTCCTTACTTTTTTAATGGCCATCGTTCTCATAGGTCCATGATGCGTCTGACGTTACGTTTCGTGGCGTACCGACGGGTGAGCGATGCGATTTGGTGAGTGTCAGTGCTCCGCCCTCGACGTCATCACATTGTGATGCGAGGGCTGGGCAGACACTCATGGGCAAAAAGCGATCTATACAACTACATCTTCCGGTTTCAGGCTTCCTTCCGGCTTCATTAGAATGTTGGAGGTGCGTTTTATATATAGAGATATATATATATGTGTACTGGGCCTACTAAATTTAAGATTTCTCAATATTGCCAGCAGCATGAGGAATATTAATGACTGGTACAGGAATACGAACGATTACACAAACACAGCCTTGGAACTGGGCCTCTCCCCAGGGATCCACTTTAGTAATTACTTGCACGGTACTGGTGTACCTATCCCATATGCCCTAAGGCACTCCTGGATTACGAAGACTGCAAGGGCAGTTTGGGGATGGGTGTGTCGCTTACATCACTTCCCTGCAAAAGAACACCATACTTACCAATTTGTGATAATCAGGCTTTTGTACCAGGTCAAATGTACTCTGTATTTAAACAATGGAAGCGTAGGGGAATTGTGTAGTGACCAGGGACGGCCATATTAGACCATTCTTGGATTTACAAGTAGAATATGGCATACCAACCAGTGACAAGTTTTATTAAGCCCAGTTATGCCATTATGTATCATCTTTACCATGGACATCGCTGACAGAAGATGTACAAGAAGAACTCTCATCAGCCTTTTCATTAGAATCGCAACAAAAGGTGCCAATGTCCTTTTATCACAGGCACATACGAGACACAACCCTGGAATTGGAATAAAAGACTGGCACAGCTGTGGTCAGCAGATCTACAAGTAACAGTCACAGCAACACAGCTGAAATCTCATATATTGGTGATCAGAAAAGTCACGGATCTGACTTTGCACTGGGAACTACAATATAAGATGGTTTTACACTTGCACATACCCCCGCGAAGAGCCTTTCACATGGGGCTCTCACCTTTGGGAGAGTGTCCAAAGTGTGGGGTGAGTGGAGTAACTCTGGGTCATATGTTTTGGACCTGTGAAGGCATTAAGAAATTTTGGAAATTGATTATAACATACGTTTCTAATGTGTGGGGTCAGCCATGGCATTACGATTCAGCTCTGCTGTTTGGACACCCCAGCTTGGGGCCTTCACTTAAAAAAGGATATACTGCATTTGCTCTGAGAACTGTAATTGCTGGCAGTCAATATTAGCTGAATGGTTATCACACCAATAGCCCACGTGGCAACAGTGGCGCACCTGCATGCTGTTTTTGTTACGCATGGAACGTATGGGCATAAAGAATTTTGACTCTAACCAAGGTACAAAATTCCAGCAGAGATGGAGCCCGTTTTGGGATACTATGAACCCGAAAGCAAGAAGCTTCATACTAAATGTCTGAACCTGGCTGGACTGCATATACTAAGTTACAGAACTGCAGAGTCTGGGTAGGGTGGGGGAAGGCAAGCAGGGATGACATTAGGAAGGGGAAGTGGGAGAAACCACTGAAAATTGTAAGAGGAGCATACACTTAATGATGCTGAGCAGTATTTTGTTGGTAAGGTTGTGACACTTTTTCTGTTAATTTAATCCTTGTAATGCAACCTTTGTTGTAAAAGTGACAATGGATAATCATTATTAAAAATGTATTAAACATATATATATATATGTCTATGTGTTATCTATATCATTTAAAATATGCAAAGCCTTGTGTTGATGTGCTAACAAACATAAAAGAAATAATTGATGTAACAAGGTCTAACCTTTAAAGGATAATTGTTTGAAAGAGTGTTTGCAATAACCAGATTAAAGGAAGGAGTAATTATTTTGAAACCAGGTGATCCTTAGGCCCACCAGCAACCCAGCTATCTACATGCCTATTGATCAAGTCACAAACTACAACAGCTGTCCTCACCCTTCTTTCCTGGGCAAAATCTCCTGGAGACACAACCTCAGTGCAAGATATTCCATCTCCTGGTGGGCAGGTGCTGGCTACACGTTTACTTCCTACTTCACCAAGGTGATACTCTCCTTCTAGGAGACCTTCCTTCTCCAAAGCAGCACAGAGACTACCAGACTAGAAATGGGACTTCTCTACAACGTCCCTATAGGCCTCCTCTATGTACCTGTCTCCCAAAGCTCCTCAAAGTCTACTACCCTAGCCTCAAGAGAATGGACTCGTCCTCTGACAGCCAAGAGCTCTTTGCATCGAGCACATACATATAACCTCTCATCAACTGGGAGATAATCATACATGTGACAATGCAAAAGACTGGATAGCACCCCTCTTGCTACTGGACTGCTGTCTGCATCTTTAGTATTATTGTGTTGTTTAAACTTCTTAAGGACTAGGGATACTAATATAAAGAACCCTAAGTTTATATGGTATATCATATGATTTATTTAGTGTTTGCTTCTCAGAAACTAATTAAATGTAATTAAAACTCTAATGAAAACTTTCCTGATGTTATCCTAATTATAATAATTGACTATAAGTTAAGACTATAAATGAAGAGATGTGCTGGGATGGGCAGGAGTTGGAAAGGATGGGTGCTCTGACTTTTATGTGCTGACCTTAACTGGTTAAGTGCTGAATACCAGCAGTTAACTGGCCAAGTGCCGACTCTGCCCCAGAATGCCTCCTAAAAAAGAGTTTGCTTTAGGCATTAATCGGTCATTTTCAGCAGCACTAACCAGTTAAGTGACACTGAAAATGGCCGGTTTGCCCTAAACAAGCTATGTAACCAGCCAGGAGCCATTTCTGGCCGGTTAAATCACTTTCAATATCAACCCCGGTATGTTTGTTCCTACTTAATGTGTGTTACAATAAGTCAAAACTATTTTCAAAAATATTAAAAAGTTTCTCCAAAACTGGCAAACACATTGTGGAGTCAATTCTGTGACAGACAACAACATTTAGGGAAGGGAAGGTAAATAGGACTTGATATACTGCCTTTCTGTGGTATTTTGCAACTACATTCAAAGTGGTTTACATATATTCAGGTCCTTATTTTGTACCAGGAGCAATGGAGGGTTAAGTGACTTGTCCAGAGTCACAAGGAGCTGCAGTGGGAATTGAACTCGAACTCAGTTCCCCAGGATCAAAGTCCACTGCACTAACCACTAGGCTACTCCTCCACTCATTCCACCAATAAGAGCCAACCTCATCAGTGATGTCACAATGGCTTGATTGCCCGATACTTGGCTCACTTCTGATATTGTGATGTCATAAGGGAAAGGGGGAAAGGGAAATGGGATTTGATATACAGCCTTTCTGTGGTATTTTGCAACTACATTCAAAGTGGTTTACATATATACAGGTACTTAATTTTGTACCTGGGGCAATGGAGGGTTAAGTGACTTGCAAATCCAAGAAGACAGGAGAAGCCTCCATGGAAAGTCAAAGCAAAACAGCAAAAGTAGAGGCTGACAAATGCTCAAACCAATAGGGAGATAATATCAAAAACCAGTTTATTCAGAATATTCATATCAAGGACCCGACACGGTCCGTGTTTCGGCGCCAAAGCGCCTGCCTCAGGGGTCACAATCAACTTTCTACAGAAAACAGGACAAAATAAAAACATAATATTAAGAGATTTCAAATAAAATATATCCACCTTAATGAAATATGTAGCCAAACATATACGGACATAATTATAATATATTAACATTTTTTTACATAATTTATCATTATATATTTACAAATGTGCAATACTATTATGAATGTCCGTGTCGGGTCCTTGATATGAATATTCTGAATAAACTGTTTTTTTATTATCATCTCCCTATTGGCTTGCGCATTTGTCAGCCTCTACTTTTGCTGTTTTGCTTTGGGTTAAGTGACTTACCCAGAGTCACAAGGAGCTGCAGTGGGAATTCAACCCAGTTGCCAGTGGTGTTCCGACGCTGGCTGACACCCGGGGCGGATCGCCGATGCGCACCCCCCCCCCCCCCGGGTGCAGCGCGGTTCCCCCCCCCCCCCGGCGAAATGACACTCCCCCCCGGGTGCATGCCGCTGGGGGAGTGCCACGGCGCGCGCCTGTCGCCCTGTCGGCTCCAAGTTCGCATGTGTTCACTGCTCCCTCTGCCCCGGAACAGGAAGTAACCTGTTCCGGGGCAGAGGGAGCAGTGAACACATGCAAACTCGGAGACAGGGCGACAGGCGCACGCCACGGCACCCCCCCAGAAGCGTGCACCCAGGGCGGACCGCCCCCACCCCTTGGTACGCTACTGCCAGTTCCCCAGGATCAAAATCCGCTGCACTAACCACTAGGCTACTCAGTGTACCTGTTCCATAAGAACATTATGCTTGTAAGATACTAGCATAAACCAGCACTGGCGCACTTAAATGTAAACACGAGAATGGCACGAATGCTTAAATCTAGGCATCCTGTTACAGAACAAGGGGGTGCTGTCTAAACCTCTCAAAATCCTCTTCTATCTATGCTCAAAATGAACAGGGATTCAGTGTGAACTTCACCCTCATGTCCCTCTACCTCCTCAGCTACAAAACAAACCACCTCGTGCAGCTTGAATCGGCTCAGAATTCTTAGCTGAGCCCCTCCAGAGCTCTGCTGTTTACAGCTGCTGCTCCTCTTCAGACCCTGTGCTGTGGCCAATCCTTTTTTCTCTGTTAGGCCAAGTCAGCTTAGGGAACCTCCTCTCCTTCTCTCTAGGCTTAGCCAACCCTGCAGACAGGCAGCTCCGTTGGCTGCTATACCAGATAGCCTCAACCCTGAAGAGACAGGAGAATGCCACAACAACCACAACCCCCTCCTCCCCCAGAGTACAAGGCCTTTATAGTTTTCTCCAAAAACCACAGAAAGATACACCCATTGAAAGTGATGGATCTCTTAGCCAATCCTCCATTTCATCACGCTCAGCACACAAACTCTAGAAACTCCTCAGTGGAAATACAGATGAAGATTTTTGGAGTCCAGTTATAGTTGCTGCTGCCTTGCCACTCTCTTTGTTCTCCAGGAGTGTTATGACCCCCCCCCCCCCCCCCCCCCCCAGACACCCTTATGTCTCCCTGCCTCTCTCTTGGAGCTCTAGGCTATTCAGACCACACTTGCTGCTTCTGCTGCTCAACTGGTTTAGCAGCTTAATAAAAGTTCAGTTCTCTCTGCAGCCCTGTGTGACCCTGGGCAAGTCATTTAGCCCTCCACTGCCTCAGGTACAACATATACAACTTAGATTGTGAGCCCAGTAGGGACAGTAATGTTAACCACTGTATACCAACGTGAAGGCCTCAGTGGTATATCAAATGTGCTAAATAAAGAAAGAATCATAACACCTTATTTGCCTGTTTTAATCACCCATAATTTCCTATTCATCCTGCCTATCTTGAATAGACTGTAAGCTCTGTGGAGCAGAGACCGTCTGTCTCTTACAAACAGTGCTATGTACATCTACTAGTGCTATAGAAATGATAAGTAGCAGCAGTACTAGTAGCAGTAGTAATAATAGTAGTAGTACTAGTAGCAGTAGGAAGAGTAGTAATAGCAATAGTAGCCATAATATTAGTAGTATCATTAGTAATTATTGTAAAAGTAGTAGTAATAATAATATTCCAACTTAGTCTCTGCCACCAGATACATTATTCCTCATTTCTTTACTTTCTCTCGTCTTTTTCCCGTCTATTCACCCATTTCCTTGTCTCCTCTGCAAGACACCATGTCCATCAGCATTCAGGCTACTGTTACCTTTCTTTCATTCATGCATTTCTTTCAGACCAGAATATTTTTCAACAAGAGACTCACTCCTGAATGCTTTGGCCACAAGTTCTTTGGGACAAAGTACCAAGGTTAGTATTCATACCACTTACCCTTCATATAAGAAACTATCTTGAGAACATTTTGACATTAGTCCTTATTTATTACTTCTTATTCTTTTCTCCTCCTACACTTGTTATTTTAACACACATAGACCGATGCAATTTTATCTATATGTACATATGCATGTATCTGTACACGTTCAGTTGTTTCTTAATTTTGGCTATACAATGTTACACATTTACAGATGCTCTTCTGTTATATTGATATTTTTAATTTCCAACCGTATTTTAAGTGTCATGGAGGGGCATAATCGAAAGGGACGCCCAAGTTTTCGCTCCAGCAAGGGGGCGGGGAAACCCGTATTATCGAAAGATGGGCGGCCATCTTTCATTTCGATAATACAGTTGGGGACGCCCAACTTAGCAAATTTAGGTCGACCTTAGAGATGGTCGTCCCCAGCAGAGATGGTTGTCCCCAGGACTTGGTCGTTTCTGATTTTCAGCGATAATGGAAAGCGAGGACGCCCAGCTCAGAAATGACCAAATCCAACTCATTTGGTCATGGGAGGAGCCAGCATTCGTAGTGCACTGGTCCTCCTGACATGCCAGGACACCAACCGGGCACCCTAGGGGGCACTGCAGTGGACTAACTGATGCACTAACAATGGAAAAAGCCCTTCCCTTACCAATCCCTTAGCGATTCAGAAAGGAACGGGCATGCATGAAGGAAGTCACATGCAAATGAGCTGCTCACTATTAGCTCATTTGCACACGATTGTCTTCCTAAGGAGGGGAAGCCAGTGCAGAGCAACCAAGCATTATGCATGGCTGCTCTGCACATGCCAAAGACAGCTTCATACATGCAGACAAGCTGTTGAGGACGTCCAAAATGTGGATGTTTCTGTGAGAAGGATATCCACCATGCCTGGATGTTTCTGTGAGAGGGATGTCCGTGCCTGCTATGCCTCTGACACCCCTTCTATTTATTTGGATTTTGGATCACAAGTAGCAGCAGTGGGATTTGAGCTGGCCACCTCTGGATTGCAAGACCAGTGCTCTAACCACTAGGCACCTCCTCCACTCCACTCCATTGAAATTTGGCTGGATGGAGGCATAGCGAAGGACATCCTCAACTGCCATCGCAGGGACGGAGGCATAGCGAAAGACGTCCTCAACTGCTGTTGCAGGGACGGAGCCATAGCGAAGTATGTCCTTCACCCATACTCTAAAAAAAAAAAAAAAAAAAAAAAGGACAAAAGTTTTTGAAGTTGTTTTTTTTCAGGGTGGTAGGGGGTTAGTGACCACTGAGGGAGTCAGGGGAGGTCATCCCCGATTCCCTCCAGTGGTCATCTGGTCATTTAGGGAACATTTTTGTGGCTTGGTCGTAAAAAAAAAAGGACCAAGTAAAGTCAGCCAAGTGTTCATCAGGGACGCCCTTCTTTTTTCCATTATCGCTTGAGGACACCCGTTAGGCATGCCCCAGTCCCGCCTTCGCTACGCATCCAACACGCCCCCGAGAACATTGGTCGTCCCCGCGACGGGAAGCATTTGGGGACGCCCAAAATTGGCTTGCCATTATGCCAATTTGAGAGAAGGACGCCCATCTCCCGATTTGTGTCGAAAGATGGGCGCCCTTCTCTTTCGAAAATAAGCCTGGTAGTATTCCTTTTATTAAATATTGTTGCTATTTCATCATCTCACTGTATTTTTGTCAAACTTGTCCTTTGTCGTTTAATATTAGTTTTATGTTCTATCATTTATTGTTCTTATGCTAAGATGCTGTCACGTTTCCTTATATTTATGTAGACTCCTGAAGAAGGCACTTCCAGTGCCAAAACAGGGTACCTTGTAGAGTCTTACCACAACAAAAACTTTACTTCAAATATTGGACGTCCTCAGTCTGTTCTTTGAAGAGCCTGATTGTGTTCCCACTCTTCTCCTGCTCCTGAGATCATTCATGTGACACTGTTGTTCTTTTCCACCTTGGTGGTTGTGCTGCTTCTGTAAATTGTTCTGGCCATCATAGCAAGGAAAATGTCTTTGGATTCCTAGTATAGATATCCTGGAGTCATAGTTTTCTTTGCAGAGTGCAGAACGGAGGGGACTCACCACATAGACTCAGAGAAGGCGTCCTGAAAAAATGTATTTTAAGCAGCCTCTTAAAGGTCAATAAAACAATCTCCAGCCTTAACTCATTAGTGCCCAATGTTCCTATACATGGGAACAAATATGGGAACATTGGGCATTAATGGGTTAAAAAGGCTGGCAACTGGTTCCACAACCAAGGCCCTGTCACTCTAAACATTGTGTTACGCTGCAAGACTAAGGAGACCTGATGAAAAGAGGGTACTATCATCTGACATTGGGAGGCCAACCTAAGAACTTGAGTAGAGATATAAGGTGTCAATGATAGCCAAAAGGAAGGAAGACCTGGACTGGCGAATTTTAAACAGCACCCAAAGATCTTAAAGGGAATACAAAATCTCACCGGCAACCAGTGTTCCTCTTTCCATAATGGGGTCGTATGGTCAAATTTGCATGCCCCAAATAAGAGTTTTACCACCATGTTCTGAATTATCTGGAATCTGTTAACTTCTCTTTGATTCACACCAGAAAACAAAGAATTACAGTAGTCTAAGTGCAAGTGAATCAATGAATATATTATGATCCGTAAGGCCCCTTTTGTAAACAGATGCTGCACAGAGCAAATTTGCCTCAGGCAGTAAAAGGATTTGCATACCACTGAAGAGACATGCGGACAGAACGGCAGGCTTCAGTCTAGATGTACCCCCAAAACATTGATCTCAGTACTGATTGGAACCTTAGTCCCACAGATCGACAACAATGAACAAACAGATTGCCCAGCTCTTGCAAAGAACAGGACCTTCGTCTTCTGGATATTAAGCTGCAGTTTATGTACATAAAGCCAGTAGTAAATTTGTGCAAAACAAGAGTTCAATACATCCAATTAACCTTCATCTCAGGAATCAAGCAAAACCAGTATCTGAATATCGTCCGCATATATATACAGGAACAACCCTAAAGATTGGATTAGGGTCACCAAAGGAGCCATGAATAGTATTAAATAAAGCAGGTGCCAATAGTGAACCCTGTGGCACCCCACTAGGAAGGGAAAATAAGTCTTGAGAATTCTGAATTCCAAAATATGTGGTAAGCTCTGTCATGTAAATAAGACTGAAACTAGCTCAACACAGAGTCTGATATTCCTTTAGCTTCTAAGAATGGTCTGATGGCACAGAAAGAAACATGTCTGAATAACCAGCACCACTTGGGCTTCAAAAGATAAATGATGGTCAATGACACATCCTTGTATTTTAAAAGAGGTAGATAGTGAAACAGAACGGCCTAGAATACAAGCAGCAGCAGTAGGATAAATAGGGTGCTGTTGAGCCCAAATGGCTTGTAATATCATTTGACTAAGTTTCATAAGTATTGCCATTCTGGGACAGACCGAAGGTCCATCAAGCCCAGCATCCTGTTTCCAACAGCAGCCAATCCAGGTCACAAGTACCTGGCAAGATCCCAAAACAGTACAATACATTTTATGCTGCTTATTCTAGAAATAAGCAGTGGATTTTCCCCAAGTTCATTTTAATAATGGTCTATGGACTTTTCCTTTAGGAATCAAAAGATTCTTGTGATGACAAGAGTCAGCTTCAATAGGACATTTGCTCAGTGGATCAAGATTGCTGTTAATGGTTGGCCCATGATGAGTTAAATATCACCTGCAAAATAATAATACTCTATACCCTATTAATGAATCTAAGCAAAATCGTGGCAACATTCCATACTACAAATCCCAGGGCAAGCAGTTGCTTCCCTATGTCTGTCAATAGCACACTATGGACTTTTCCTCCAGGAATTTGTCCAAACCTTTTTAAACCCAGATACACTAACCGCCATTACCACATCCTCCAGCAAAGAGTTCCAGAGCTTAACTATTCGTTGAGTGAAAAAATATTTCCCCCCGTTTTAAAAGTATTTCCATGTAACTTCCTTGAGTGTCCCCTAGTCTTTGTACTTTTGGAACGAGTAAAAAAATTGATTTACTTCTATTTGTTGTACACCACTCTACCATCCATCTTCCATTTCTGTGTTCCTATCTTTCCCCATGTTCAGCATCTCCCTTCTCTGTGTCCCCTATACTTAAGTACATAAATACATAAGTACTGCCACACTGGGACAGACCAAAGGTCCATCAAGCACAGCATCCTGTTTCCAACAGTGGCCAATCCAGGTCAAAAATACCTGGCAAGATCCGGAAAACATTAAATAAATTTTATACTGCTTATCCCAGAAATAGTAGTGGATTTCCTTCAAGTAAGTTTAATAATAGTCTATGTACTTTTTCTTCAGGAAGCCGTCCATACCTTTTTTATACCCTGCTAAGCTAACCGCCTTTACCACATTCTCTGGCAACGAATTCCAGAGTTTAATTACACGTTGAGTGAAGAAAATATTTCTCCGAGTCGTATTAAATTTACTACTTTGTAGCTTCATCGCATGCCCCCTAGTTCTATTATTTTTGGAAAGATTAAACGATTCACATCTACCCGTTCCACTCCACTCATTACTTCCCTGTCCAGCATCTCCCGTGTCCATATCCCTGCATCCATAATCACCACTATGTCCCTATCCCCTCCCTCTGTGTCCAGTATTACTCCTCTGTGTCTCTATGCCCCCCAAATCTAATACGTCTCTTCTGTGTTCCTGTTCTTCCCCATGTCTAGCATCTTTCCTTTGTGTCCATATACCCCCTCCTATGTCTAGCATTGCCTCTCTGTGTCATATACCATCCCCATGCAGCATCTCCCCTTTGTGTCCCTGTCCCTATGCTCCCCTTCATGCTAATAATCTTGCCTCTGTTTCTGTATACCTCCTTGTGTTAAGCTTCTCCCCTCTCTTCCTCCCCCACACCAATCTGTCTCTCTCCTCTGACCCCACCCCATCCAATCCAACTTCTCTCTCTCTCTATTCCCTCACCCCACCCCCAGCATCTGGCTGACCTGCCCTCCCCTTTGTCCCTTCTGCTGTGTGTTCAGTATTTGACTCCCTTCATCCCCTTGGTTCAGCATCTCTCTTTCCCTTCCCTTCCCTTCTCTCTCCTCCCCCTGCAGGTCCAGCACTTCCATCCCTTCCCTCCAGCCCCCCTCCCGTGGCTCTAGCACCTCTCATCCTTCCTTCCAGCTCCCCCCCCCCCCATGTCCAACACCTCTCCCTTCCCTCCAGCAAACCCCCACCAAGGATCTAGCACCTACCTCATTTCCCTCCAGCCCCTCTCCTGTGGGTACAGCACCTCTACCCCTCCCCTCCAGCCACCCCCCAATGGATCCAGCAGCTCTCTACCTTCCCTCCAGCCCCCCACCCCACACAGGTCCAGGACCTCTCTGCCTTCCCTCCAGCAGTCCCCTCCACAGGTCCAGAACCTCTCTTCCTCCCTCCAGTCCTCCTTCCCAGGGATCCAGCACCTCTGCCCCTTCCTTCCAGCCCTCCCCCATCACATCCAGTACCTCTATCCTTTCCCTCCAGCCCCCATCCAGTGGGTCCAGCACCTCTCTCTCTTCCCTCCAACCCGTCCCCCCTCACGTCCAGCACCTCTATCCTCTCCCTTCAGCCCCTAAAAGGAAATATCACTACAAATGTGGTTGATGCTCAGTTTGTCTGTTTAATTAATTATAAAGCTTAATCCACAGTTCTTAGCAGGTTACAACAAAAACATTAATAATATAAAGCAAGACAAATATCACAAAAACAAAGGACCCTGATTACAAGATGCTGGGCTCGATGGACCCTTGGTCTTTTCCCAGTATGGCATTACTTATGTACTAAGATACACTGTAGGCTTGCAACTGTTTTTAGTGCGCACTAAAAATTAGCACACACTAACGTTAAAGACACCCATGTCTTTTAGGGCCATAATCGAACGGGGCCGGCCATCTCTAACGCCGGCCCCATCAAGCAGCGTACCCGACTGTATTATCGAAACAAGATGGCCGGCCATCTCGTTTCGATAATACGGTCGGGGCTGGCCAAATCTCAACATTTGGCGTGCCCTTAGAGATCGCCAGCGTTAGAGATGGCCACCACTGGTTTTCACCGATAATGGAAACTCATGGCGGCCATCTCAAACCCCACCAAATCCAAGGCATTTGGTCATGGGAGGAGCCAGCATTTGTAGTGCACTGGTCCCCCTCACATGCCAGGACACCAACTGGGCACCCTAGGGGGCACTGCAGTGGACTTCACAAATTGATCCCAGGTACACAGCTCCCTTACCTTGTGTGCTGAGCCCCCCAAATCCCCCCCCCAAAACCCATTGCTCACAACTCTACACCATTACCATAGCCCTTATGGCTGAAGGGGGGCAACTAGATGTGGGTACAGTGGGTTTTGGGGGGGGGTTTGGAGGGCTCTCATTTACCAGCACAAGTATAACAGGTAGGGGGGGATGGGCCTGGGTCTGCCTGCCTGAAGTGCACTGCATCCACTAAAACTGCTCCAGGAACCTGCATACTGCTGTCATGGAGCTGGGTATGACATTTGAGGCTGGCATAGAGGCTGGCAAAAAATGTGTTTTATATTTTTTTGGGGGTGGGAGGGGGTTGGTGACCACTGGGGGAGTATGGGGAGGTCATCCCCATTCCCTCCGGTGGTCATCTGGTCAGTTGGGGCACTTTTTTGAGGCTTGGTTGTGAACAAAAAGGGACCAAGTAAAGTCAGCCAAATGCTCGTCAGGGCCGGCTTTCTTTTTTCCATTATCAGCCAAAGCCGGCCATCTCTTAACCACGCCCCAGTCCCACCTTTGGTACACTGCTGACACGCCCCCTTGAACTTTCGCCGGCTCTGCGACGGAAAGCAGTTGAAGCCGGCCAAAATTGGCTTTCGATTATACCGATTTGGCCAGCTTTAGGAGAAGGCCGGCCATCTCCCGATTTCTGTTGGAAGATGGCCGGCCTTCTCGTTCGAAAATAAGCAGGTTTATGTGCTAATTTTTAGTGCAGTAAAAATGATAGCGCATCTTAGTAAGCAGGGCCCATAATAACAATATACAAAAGGGTAAAATTAGTTCTTACCTGATAATTTTCTTTACATTAGTCCCAACAGATCAATCCAGAGGCGAGTGGGTTATGTCCCTCTACCAGCAGGTGGAGAAAGAGAGAACCTCAGAGGTTTGCTATATGTGGACCTGTGCATCCATCTTAACCTCAGTATTGTTGATACCAAAGCAAAGGAAGAATACAAGTAACTCCAACATGGAAAGACACTCCTGCCTCTAGAAAATACAATGCAGGTCCTTCCTCTACCGCTCCTGTGGGAGGGAAACATCCGAAGCGGAAACTGCCTTCTGATACTTAACCATTCTTGCTCAAGGAACCAATAAAAACCAAACGCAACAAAGGATGGGCCTCTGGATTGATCTATTGGGACTAATGGAAAGAAAATTATAAGGTAAGAATTTTACCTTCCATTGCGTCCCACAGATCAATCCACAGATGAGTGGGATGTACCAAAGCAGTCCCCAAGTAGGGTGGGACCTCAAAGGCAAAACCAACCCCGATGAAAGATACTGGAGCTAGACTCCCAACATGGAGGCAGAAGAAATAAGGAACTGCCCTCCAGGAGAGAAGAGAAGTGGAACCAACTAGAAACATAAGAAAGGAGACAGAACAATCACCAGAAAAAAGAAGTAGGATGGAAATAGAAGAAGGAAGCCTGGAATTCAGCAGCAGATAAAAACTGCCCTAGCCCACAAGGAGGAACCCTCGGTGACCAGCGACAAGGTGACTTTCGGCAAGGCTCAAAAGGCATTGAAAGAGCCAGACTCCATAGGCAGAAAAATTACAGCTAAGCGACTCTGTTGCAACACCAGGTACTGTGGCTAGTCGCAAAAACGACCAGTGAGAACCAGTAGACGACTCGGCATCCGGAAGTGAGCCTGGCTCGCCTGCCAGCGCCGAAACTAGACTCGACAACAAGCCCCCCCTGAAATCAGAGGCCAACCACAGCCTGACCTGTCGAGAGAAGGTCCCGGCCCAACAATAGCCATGGACAGAGCCCAGGCGACCTTCAGGAATGAGGCTAAGCTCACCCTCCAAAAGAATAAGAAGAAGTCCCTACTGCCAGAGGCGGACTCAACATGCGAACCTAGTTCTAGACACGGTTAGATGAAGGGAGCTCGGGAGACGGCCAGTAAAGGAGGCAGGTCCCAGTGACAGAAACAACGGTTGGCTTGATGGATAGTTGGGACAAGGACCAGAGACGGAGCAAGGCCCAACCCAACTTGCCGTCCATAGACTAGAGAGCTGCACGGGAACAGGGTTCACGGGAAATCCCGTGGAACCCGTGGGATTCCCACAGGGACAGAAGCAGTTCTGCGGGGTTCCCATGGGGACGGAAGCAGGTCCTGCGGGGTTCCCGTGGAAGTGTAAGCTGCACTGCATCAGCCTCTCATCTACCGAGTAGCTTGAGTGCTGTCTCCTCCTCCTCCTCTTCCTCCTTGCTTTAACAGCACAAATGTGGAAAGTCTTCCGTTAAGGAGGTGGTAGAGACACAAATGATGATGGAATTCAAAAAGGCTTGGGATGAACACAGAGGATCTCTAATTAGAAAATGGAAGTTATAAAAATCCTAACCTTAAATGGCTGCATGTGTGTGGATGTGTCAAGTGATGCT
The DNA here is from genome assembly GCF_901765095.1 of Microcaecilia unicolor. NCBI lineage: Eukaryota > Metazoa > Chordata > Amphibia > Gymnophiona > Siphonopidae > Microcaecilia > Microcaecilia unicolor. The sequence goes on along the minus strand of NC_044034.1, from coordinate 453,071 downwards.
TAGGTGGCGACTCTGGCTGTGATTAACTAGGGCTGATAACGGGCAGACTTGTATGGTCTGTGTCTAATATATGGCAGTCTGGTTTAGGATGGGATAGAAAGGGCTTAGACAGCAACATCAGTGGCTGGAACATAAGGACAGTGCTGGACAGATTTTTATGGTCTGTATCCCACAAATGAGAAGACGAATAGACTGGAGTGGGCTTCAACGAGAACTCCAGCAGTTGGAACATAAGTATAGGGCCAGATAGACTTCTATGGTTTATGTTCCAGAAACACGAAAGAAAGTATATAATATCACACTCGTTGATTTAATCATGAATTGATAATGAGTGTGACTATTGGGCAGACTGGATGGACCGTTCAGGTCTTTATTTGCTGTCACTTAATATGTTTCAATTAATCCTCTTTGCTCCCGGGCTGATAAGCAGACCTCAGCTCTGACACAGGCAAGAGCATCGGATGTCACCTGACCTACTGGCGCGTGCATGTGGTGACCTCTCAGCACACAGTGCCAGAAATCAGAGACAAATCTTACATGTGCACACCAGAGTGTTCTAAGTTTCAGCTTCCATTCCTTCCTTGCCTACAGTGATGTGGCTCAAATCCAGAGAGAGACTGAGGGAGCTGACTGGAATTTTCTTTTATGTACCATTAAATTCTTGCGGGGATGGGTGGGGATGGGTTAAATTCTTGCGGGGATGGGTGGGGATGGGTAATATTCCAGTGGGGACGGGTGGGGATGGGTGAGATTCTAGCAGGGACGGGCGGGGATGGGTAAGATTTCTGTCCCCATGCAACTCTCTACCATAGACTCACCATCCCAAGATGGGACTAGGCTGGACGTCCCGAGATGGAAGGAAGGCTCGGAGCAAGGTTCGACATCCAGAGAGGGAGCCAGACTCGATGTCCAGAGAGGGAGCAAGGACTGACAAAACTCGACGTCCAGGCACAGAACAAGGCTTGACGAACAGGAAAGGAGCAAGGCTCGACAAAGCCCAACGTACAGAGACGGGGTAAGGCCCGACAGTGCTCGACATCCAGAAAGGGAGCACCGCTCAACAATGCCCGACGCCCAGAGCAAGGCCAAAACAGGTTGACGCCCAGAGCCAAAGCAAGGCCCAACCAGGCTTGACACCCAGAGCCTGATCAAGACTCGACCAGGCTCAATGTCTAAAGACTGAAGAAGGCTGGACCAGGTTCGACGTCCAGAGACTGAGCCAGGCCTGACAAGGCTCGAAGTTCGACAAGGCATGATGCCAAGAAACAGGACAAGGTACGCCGCACCAGACAGCTCAACCCGGCTCGCTGTGCAGAGAAGGAGCCGCACAGAGGCAGAGCAAAACTCAACAAAGCGGAGCAAGGGCCAAGGTCCTAAAACAGGATCCACCCCGCCGTGCATGCCAGAGCAAGGCCTGATGAGCAGAGGCACAGCACATCTCAAGCTGCAGAGACAGCACAAGACCCTACTGGCAGAGGAAGGCACAATGCCCCTAGCCTGGAGAAGGCTAGCCACCAGCAAAGCTAAAGGACTAGAGCCTGAGCAAGGGCCAACATCCAGAAACAAAAGGGAGGCTGAGTGCCAAAAAACAGAGAATGACCTGAAGCTCATAGACAGGGCAAGGCCCTAACAGCCTGAGACGGAGCAAGGCTCAACCAGTAGAGATGGATTAGGCTGCATACAAGGCAAAACACAGCATCCAGACTGCCACAGACGGAGCAGGGCTCGAAGTACAGAGACGGAGCAGTGCTCAATGTACAGAGATGGATCAAGGCTCGACGGACAGTGTCGGCACAAGGCTCAACAACCACAGGTGGAGCAGGGCTTGATGCTCTGAGTCAGAGCAAGGCTCGATGCACCGAAATGGAGCAAGTCTCAATGTACAGAGACACAGCAAAACCTGGCGCACAAGGATGCAGCAAGATCCTATACCCTGAGACAGAGCTGTCCCTGAAGGTCCTAGAAGAAAAAAAGGCTGTCAGCTGTAAAGGAAGAATTGTTGACTGCCGGAGACCGGGCTAGACACCGACGTCCTGGAGGTACAGGACGACCCCGCTTGAGTGAGGTCCCACCACCAAAAAGAAAAAGGGAAAAAACTAAGAGAGACTTCTAGAGACATAGACAAAACCCCATCCTACGCCAGGCAGAGGCAGCCCAACACCCATCAACAGGGGAACCTGCCCTGAACTGCAATGAGAGAAACATGGCCACAGAGACAGCGTAACAAAAATACCCCGTGTCCAAAAATGCCATCTGCAAGAGGGAGAAAAGCCTAGGAGGAAACGAACAAGGATGGGCTCAACTGGTTCCAGCATGCTCTCAAGCCTCAGACAAACAACAGAGCTGGCCAGGAAGAGAAAGGCAAGAAGACACCAGTGGCCTGGAACAGAAAGGGACCCTGTCCTCCAGCGTAGGAGCCACCTGAAGTATGGGACCTGCACTCCACCCAAGGAACTGGCCACCCAAGGACCAGCCGCAGGGGCGTAGCCACGGGTGGGCCTGGATGGGCCCAGGTCCACCCACTTTCCGTCCAGGCCCGCCCAGGCGCCCATTCACATCCTTCTTCGCTCGCTGCTTCTCCCCAGGCTCCGCTTCGCTGCATCGCTCTGCATTCTTCTTCTCGCCTGTCGCGCGGTGCTTCCATTCATGCAGGCGGCTACGCTCTACCCTGCCGCGTTTATCCGGTCCAACAGGAAGTGCATCAGAGGACTGGATGGACGCGGTGGGGGGGGGAGCGCGGCTGCCTGTGTGAATGGTGGCGCTGTGTGCAGCGTGGCGGGTCGAGAGGAAGAGTGCAGGGAGCGACGATCATGCGGCGAAGTGGAGCCTGGGGAGAGGTGCGCATAGCTACATTTGCTGCTCACTCAGCCAAGGTACCGGGCAGGCAGCGGAGCAGAGGGAGAAATCTTGTATAGTGGGAGGAGAGGGAGAAATGCTGCCTGGAGGGAGAGGGGGATAGGGACAAGAGATATGGGGTGGATGGAGAAGGAGAAATGTTGCATGGAGGGGGAGGGAGAACACAGGGAGAAATGTTGGACACAGGTGAAGAGGAGGGAGAGATGGTGCATGAGCGTGGATGGAAGGAAGAGAGAGAGAGACAAAGGGGTAGAGGGGGGCAAGAAAGGGAGAAATCTTGTATATGGGGGTGGAGGGGAGGGGGAGATGGTGCACGGAGAAGAGAGGGAGAAATGTTGGGCATTGGATGGGAAGAAGGGAGAGATGCTGTATGGGAGGAGGAGAAAGAGATATTGGACCTGGGGCACAAGGGAGGGGGAGACAGAGATGGTGGACAGTGAGAGAGAGACAGAAATGTTGGACATGGTGGAGGAAGGAAGAGAATGCTGCATGGGAAGGAGGGGGAAGACAGATATTGGATCTGGGGTACAAGGGAGGGGGAAAGAAGGATGTGGACAATGGGAGAGAGGGGGAGATGTAGGACATGGGGTTGGATGAGAGGCAGGGGAGATTCATACGAGAGGGGAGAGAGGGAGATATTGGATCCAGGAGCAAATGAGAATGATGGAGAGATGCCAGACAATGGGAGTGAGGGAAGAGAGAGGGAGAACTGCTGGACCATGGGGAGGAGAGAAGGGACAGGGAGCTAGAAGGGTGGATGGAGGAAGATGCTGGGAATGGTGGAACCATGTGGGAGATGCTGGAGGGGGGGAGGAAGAGGGTGGCAAGGAAATGGATGAGAGGATAGTGATTACAGAAGATAGAAATATAGTAATGGGGAGTAGATTAAAGATGAATGGGAATGGCTGGAGAAGGAGTGAGTTGGGTAATGGGAGAGGTAGTGGGTGAGAGAAGAAGATGACGATCTGATAGGCAGCTGTAAAGTAAAAAGAAGGAGAAAGGCGAGAAAGAGAGTAACATTTGAGTTGACAGAGAGGCAGAAAATAAAAAAAAAAGAGGAAGCAGCTAAAAAGGAATGATCAGTATGTCAGAGGTAGATGTAGTGAGGGAATAGACAGTAGAGAGAAGAAAAGACAAATGCACAGCAGTCACTTGAAGGAGAATTAGTAGACGCCAGGAAATTAGAAGCAACATAATGGAAAAATAAAATGTCCAGACATCAAAGGTAGAAAAAAGCATTTTATTTTGAATGTTTAAATGGAATATGTTAGCTTTGTGAAAAGTGCATAGCAAATGTCTTTGCATTGTGTTCAGAAATGCATTTTTGTTTTTATTTCTTCAGGGTTGTAGTACATGTTAAGTTTAACTTCTTGGGGTTCTCAATTCAATTTTTGTGTAAATATTTTTATTTCTAACTTGTGATCCCTTGTTCTGTTTTTGGTGAGGGTCTGTCAGTGTGATAGTAATGGTAGGTACAGAAATCGGAAGGGAGGCAGGGAAGAGAGGGGATTGGAGAGAGTGCCCTCCTTTATTTTCTGACCTGGGCCAGAGCATGTCTAACACTGGCCCTTACCCTTGCTTTATAGCTGGTGGGGCTCCCCAAGCATCCATCCTCCAAAGGCAGTCAGAGCTCCCTTCTACCAAGTTCTGCAGTTGGCGACAGCATCTTTGAGTTACTGACAACTAAGGATGCAAGGGGTGCCAGCTTTGGTCGCTTAGGGATGTTGCTGCTGTCTGCCAAGCTTGGTAAAGGGAAGTTCTGGCCACTTTCAGAGGAAGTCTTCAACTGACAGAGTTTGAGGATCCTCATTAGCTAAAGTATTTATATTTTGAGGTGAAGGTAGGGCGAGGCAGAGAAACTTTTGTGCCACCCACTTTGGGCTCAGGCCCACCCAAAATTGGTTTTCTGGCTACGCCACTGGACCAGCGTCACCTCAAAGGGAAAGAGGCACCCTGAAATGCCACCAAGCTGATATCTCGAATCAACTGGCCGCAGTGCCACCTAGCAAGAAGACAGCCCAGCTGAGGTGGCAAGACAAAATTTGCCGCAGGGACCGAACTCATAGCCTACCCTGTGTGCCCATGGAAATCCTAGCCAAGCTGAAAAGCAGACACATGCTGCCGAAGGAAACATCTGCCCAAGCCGGAGCACAAAACTCCTGGGCAGGAGAAACCAGAGATAGGAAGGCTAGCAAAACAAGCATGCCATAAAACAGCATCAGTCCCATGAAAAACCAGGCGACTTACAAAAACAACGGAGGTAGACCACTCAGAGGGGATGGCGAATCCAGAAGGTACTATAGGAGAGAGAAAGGTCCACCATAAGGGATGGAGCTTCCTGAAGTACCCTAGGCAAAAAGGAGGCCCGGAGGAGATCCTGGGAATTAAGAGCCCTAGGAAGTCCCTGCAGTAGCATGTAGAACCCTACCACCACCACCACCACCTCCCACAGAAGCTTTCTAACACAAAACAGGACAATCACCTGCAGCCCCAGTCATACTCATGGAGCATGGCATGACAACGCGTTCTGGAGGGGTCCCTGAGACCAGCACTGAAACTCCCAAGAGAAAATCATCAAGAAAGGAGTGGAAGACAGGGCGGGTGAAACCAAGAGGGGAGAGGCAGCCAAACACAAAAGAGGAGAGTCGCAGCCGCCCTCTGGAGCACTGCCGTCTTTTTTTTTCTTTTGGAGTTGCCACAAATAAAGAGAGCCAAACAGCTCAGCACAGTGACCCGGGTAAGAGAAGGGACCGCAGAAACCAGGATCTGGAGAAGACGGCACACAAGGAGAGAGGGAAAAACCAAAATTAGCCCTCCTCCCACTGCTAGCCCAGTCAGACAGCCGACAGACTGCAATGCCACCCCAAGACAAAGCCAAAAGGCTCTCGCACTCACTTCCCACACACCGCCGTGGGTGGGGCGCTAAGGAAGCCTGGCAGTAGCACAGCGACAACGAGGGAAGCCTTAAACAAATTAAACAAAATGGTGGGTAGAGCACAAAAGACACAGAGCCCACCAAAAACAACCACCGCCGACGAGGCTGCTGAGAAACGCGGGGATGCCCTCCGCAGCGGAGCAGCAGCATTACAGACAACCAAACCCGACAGAAAGTCCCAGGGAGACAGCGAACTGAGCAGAAAAATACAGGGTCGGGGGGTTAAGAGGGAAGAGAGAGTTTGAATGAGAGGATGGGGAAGAGAGGGGGAAAGACATTGGACCCCTGGGAGAAGGAAAGAGAGAGATACTGGGGTGGGGGAGCAATAAAATACCAAGTGGCATTCAGTGGATCATGTGGAAAAGACAAAGAATCATGATAGGATGCTGGCTGGAGAAAGATTCAGAGGAAACGGGGAGAGAGTACTTCTTTATCAGGAATATCAAAAGCTTCCAATTTCTACAAAACTCAGCATTTATTTGTAAGTGGTAGTTGTAGTGATGTAGATTTAGGGACTGAGGGCGATTGTGGAGCCAATATTGTGGAATGATAGATTTGGGGACAGAGTAGTTAGGGCATAATTGTAAAGGGTAGCTTTGAGGGTGGGGATAGTCATAGCGTGTACATTTGGAGAGTAGGGGTAGTTGGAGGTACCAAGGCAGTTTGGGAGGGAATAGTTTGGGGGGACAGGCAGATGAGATAGCAAGGGGGTAGTCATGAGAGGTATGTTCGAGTGACCAGAGTAAATGGGAGATGGGGTAGTAGGGGGAAGGGGTAATTGTGAGAGGGGTCGGTATAGGAAAGATAGGAAGAGATCCTAGACCTACCGAAGGAAAGAGAGAGAGAAGTACATAAGTGATTTATCACTCGGGCCTCCGGGTTGACTCCCTGGCTGAATCCATTTCGCCCGGTCTCGAAATTGTTTCCATCAAGATCCACAGCAGCTCTCTACAAGAATGTCTCTGTTGTATTCTGTTCTACAGGCTGCCTAACAATTGGGCTGCCTGTAAGGCAGATTTCATGGACTTTCTTTCCACTTCCTGCACCAACTATTACAACCTCCTTGTCCTAGGCGACTTGAACCTCCATTTAGAAAATCCGCTATCTCCAAACACTTGTCAGTGCCTGAGTTTCCTCACTCTCCTGGATCTTCATTATGCTGATCTGCAACCGACACACCAAAAAGGTCATACCCTTGATCTCTTTGCCTACAAGCTCCTGAATGACTGTCCTCTGTGTAGCTAATACCGCTTGGTCAGTTGTTCCTTGGTCAGATCACTACCAACTAAGGTTTGCACTCCGCTGGCGGAAGAATAGCCATCTACTGCCCGAAGAACCTGCTACTTACTATACAAGAGGGGAAGTCAACCTGAAATCATTTTGGGAGTAAATGTATGGGGGTGCCTGGCAAGCTAACGCTGACTCCTTTGATTACCTCTCTCGTTGGGATAACCAGTGTCAATGCATCTTAGATGGACTTGCACTTTTGCAACTTAAATCCTCCTCCCACCGCAAAGCTAAAGCTTGGTTTACTCATGACCTTAAAGCGCTGAAACAACAAACTAGACAGCTGGAAAGAGCTTGGTATAAGTCTAAAGGCAACCACACCTTGTCAGCTTGGAAGCTCTCACTTCGCACTTACAAATATGCAATCAGACAAGCCAAAAGAACTTTCTTCCAGAAAAGAATTCAATAGGTCATGTTGGATGCACGGAAGCTCTACCGTCAGCTGAATTCTTTGCTTGATACCACCCCAGTTACTTCTCCAAGTGTGGGCATGCCATCAGCGATCCAGTTAGCCAACCATTTCAGGGACAAAATCCTTCTCCTTCGGAACTCACTTCCTCAAAGCTACTCTAGTGCTGCTGACTTCCTACATGGCCTTGCGTCCACACATGGCCCTTGCCCAGCCGACCGTTATTGATATACCTTTGAACCAGTCACCACCGAGAAGGTCTCTCTGGCCCTTCACAAGTTTTCACGAACGCACTGCAAGCTGGATACCTGCCCTAACTACCTGCTGCAATCGGTGCCGGAATGCTTTGTTGCTGACTTTTCATCTTATCTTAACTTCATGCTCCAGCACGGTCACTTCCCCGTTGATCATGGCCATATTCTCCTGACACCTATACCGAAGGACCCGAAATGTGAACCTAGTATTATTAGTAACTATCGCCCTGTTGCTACAATCCCATTGCTTGTTAAGACTATGGAAAGCTTGGTGAATTCACAGCTCTCTGATTACTTGGACAAATTCTCGATTCTTCATGCCTCCCAATCTGGATTCCGACCGCACCACAGCACCGAGACAATACTGGTTACCCTCCTGTCCAACTTTAGAAAGAAACTGTCTTTCGGAAACAACATCTTGCTTCTTCAATTTGATGTCAAGCGCGTTCAACATGGTTGACCCCAGTCTCCTCCTTATGTTACTAGCTGAAAGTGGTGTTGGAGGTCCTGTCTTGGATTGGTTTAGAGAATTTCTGTCATGTCGATCCTATCGGGTCAAAGTCCAGTCCTCTATTTTGTCATCTTGGAGTTCTCGCTGTGGAGTTCCTCAAGGCTCTCCCCTTTCGCCTACCCTGTTCAACATCATGATGTCTCCTCTCGCAATGGCCCTTCACAACCATGGCCTGAATCCTTACATCTATGCTGACGATGTGACCATCTACATCCCATTTCGTTCTTCCTTAGCCAAAATCTCAGCAGAAATTCAGAATAGTCTCGCCGTCATGGTCAATTGGGCTAACACATTTAAGTTTAAGCTTAATCAGGAAAAAACACAGTGCCTCATCCTCTCCTCCCAGTTCAAGAAGTCTATACCAGGCACGGTTACTGCTCAGAACATCAACATTCCTGTCGCAGCCAGTTTGAAACTCCTTGGGGTCATTCTGGATCCCCATTTGACTCTTGAACTTCAAGTCGTGTCTATTACGAAGCGAATGTTCCTTTCCATGAGGTCCCTTAAGCGTATCAAGCAGTTCCTACCATTTGACCTATTCAGGACATTAATCCATTCCCTCATCTTGAGCCACTTCGACTACTGCAATGGAATTTACACCGGCTGCAAAGAACACGCCCTTAAGAAACTCCAGATTGCGCAGAACACAGCAGCGAGACTGCTATTTGGCAAATTGTGGTTTGAGGCAGCAAAGCCCCTTCGTGAGAAGCTCCACTGGCTCCCAATCAAAGAACATATAGAATTCAAAGTCTGCACTCTTGCCCACAAGATTGTCTATGGGGACGCTCCAGCCTATATGTTCAGACTTATTGACCTCCCGCCCAGGAATTCCATGAAGTCGTCCCGCACCTATCTCAATCTCCACTTTCCTAACTGCAGGAACTTAAGATACAAGCTGCTCTTTGCCTCTTCTGTTTGCTTCAAGTGTCCCCGTTTCTGGAACACTCTACCATCAACGTTAAAAGAGACAACCGATCACAGTATGTTCAAGAAATCCCTTAAGACCTACCTGTGTGATCAATCTTACTCCTCTACTGCTTGAGCTTCTGCATCCCCACATTCCTCTCCCCCTCATCCACTTTCTGCCCCGATTTGCACTAGTATTATTATGCTGTACTTTTCCTAAACATTGTAAGCCACATAGAGCCTGCCTTGGTGGGATTATGTGGGATATAAATGTTCACAATAAATAAAAAAGGTTCCAGACAGTTCTAGCAATCAGAAGGGTTACTGATATCCAATTTACAGTGATAGCAGATGAACACGGAGAAAACCTTGCTGAAGAGCTGGGGGGGGGGGGGTTCTATAAGAGGCAGGAGGAATCAGAGCCAAAAGCCACAGGAAAGGCCAAGGCCCTCAAGAAGCCCCCAGAGGGGGGAAACGGGGGGGGGGGGACCTGGCACCACCAGTTGTACCCCAACTGACCGGCAAAGCCATGCCAAGCCCCCAGCTCAACAAAACCTGCAGGAACAGGTTAGGAGCAAATAGCACACCAGAGCTGCACAGGAGATGTCCATCTACCTGCTGAGATAGAGAGAATACTGAGGTTAAGATGGATGCAAACCTCTGAGGTTCTCTCTATCTCCACCTGCTGGTAGAGGGACATAACCCACTCGTCTCTTGATTGATCTGTGGGACGCAATGGAATAGTCAAATATTTACTGAACTGGGACCAGATTTGTACACACTTCCCCAACTGTAAGCCTGCATAAACAACAAAGTTTTAAGTTCCCTTTTAAATTATTTGAAATCTGTGATGTTCCTAACTCTTAATAAAGGTAATTTATTCCATAAAGCTGGTCCAGCAATATAAAAAATCCTGTGTCTGAATTCAATCAAATGATGTGATGAGATGGAAAATCCAATAAATCTTAATGATCAGTTTGGCTGGTAAACATGTAATCTAGCTGCCAATATCTCTAATACTTGTTTTAAATTTTTAAATATCAAAGAATTTTGAACTGGATCCTTTGTTCTACAGGCAACCAACGTAAGCTCTTTAGAATAGGAGTAATATGTTCTGAGCAATTGGTCCCTGTCAGTTCTGTGCAATTTTTAATGCCCTTACTTGAGTTTTCTGAAGTCCTAACAACAATGCGTAATCAAAACATGGAATAATCAAACTCTGTACAACTGTCCTGAAATTATTTGGTTTCAATAAATTCCTCAATCTCATCACCAATTGCAATTTAAAATACACATTTCTAACAATTTTATTTACATGAACTTTCATCAAGTATCACACCCAAATTTCTCAGATGTCGCACATCTGGCTCACAGACTACAAGTAAAATACCAACAATTAGTCTGTTTATTGGCACTCAATATATATTATTGTAGAGCAAGAAAAGACTTGAGTAAAGTATCTACTACAACAAAACATCATAAGTTAAAAACCTCCCACCTTCCTTACTTTTCTTTTACTTAGATTATTCACTTTTTATTTGATTTTCACTCTTTTCTCTGAAGTAAATACAAAAGATTAAACTTAGCTTTAATAGAAGTCATCGTTCATCTCTTCTGATGGTGTTCGCTTCTCAGCTGTCCAATCTAGCAGTTTAAATGAAATTATAAATGCAACAATCACTCATGCTCAACAGAGCCCCTCTGTTTCACTGAAAATAGCTTCTTCAGGAGCTGCCACTTTAGCCCAGCATCTTTTCTGCTATATATCCAGTCAACCTTTAAAAAAATTAATAAAATATACAGTCAAAACCTATTATGTGCTCAATCTATTTTCTTGACGTGAACTAGCCTTAATGGATACCACTTATCAATAACTTTCTAACTAGTAAAACTCTATTTTCAAAAACTCTGTAATCCAGAAATGTATACCTATTTTCACCTGCAGCGCTCGTGATTAACATCAGCATTTCTTCAGTATCTTGTCATATAGAACGCCGCTCTTGTATAATAAAGTCTGAAATAGTGTCCAAATTTTTTAAAGATGCCAATTACCTCTAAACCAGTCGTCTTACTTTGACGTCATCAACCTATTCTGATGAGTTTAAAGATCCAGAGATTTTCTAAACTGTGCTATTATTTCCAATGGTGGAACACTTAGGGTTTGTGGTTGGGAGGTGGGACTAGTGCTGGGCAGACTTATACGGTCTGTGCCAGAGCTGCTGGTGGGAGGCGGGACTGGTAGTTGGTAGGCGAGGATAGTGCTGGGCAGACTTATACAGTCTGTGCCAGAGCTGGTGGTGGGAGGCGGGGTTGGTGGTTGGGAGGCGGGGATAGGGCTGGCCAGACTTATAAGGTCTGTGCCCTGAAGAGGACAGTACAAATAAAGTAGCACATATGAATTTATCTTCTTGGGCAGACTGGATGGACCGTGCAGGTCTTTTTCTGCCGTCATCTACTTTGTTACTATGTTACTATCCTGCTTATAATCGAACGAGAAAAACGCCCAAGTTCCGACCTAAATCGGGAGATGGACGTTTATCTCACAAAAACGAATAAAGCGGTATAATCGAAAGCCGATTTTTGGACGTTTTCAACTGCACTCCGTCGCGGATGCGGACAAAGTTGATGGGGGCGTGTCAGAGGTGTGGCGAAGGCGGAACTGGGGCGTGGTTATCTGCCGAACAAAGATGGGCGCATTTCACCGATAATGGGAAAAAAGTTTGCGTTTTTAGCTAGAATTTAGGACACTTTTCCTGGACCCTGTTTTTCACGAATAAGGCCCCAAAAAGTGCCCTAAATGACCAGATGACCACTGGAGGGAATCGGGGATGACCTCCCCTGACTCCCCCAGTGGTCACTAACCCCCTCCCACCACAAAAAAATGATGTTTCACAACTGTTTATTTTCACCCTCAAATGTCATACCCAGCTCCCTGGCAGCAGTATGCAGGTCACTGGAGGAGTTGTTAGGGGGTGCAGTGGACTTCAGGCAGGTGGACCCAGGCCCATCCCCCCTACCTGTTACAATTGTGCTGCTTAATGCTTATTAGTCGTCCAACCCCCCCAAACCCACTGTACCCACATGTAGGTGCCCCCCTTCACCCCTTAGGGCTATAGTAATGGTGTAGACTTGTGGGCAGTGGGTTTTGAGGGGGATTTGGGGGGCTCAACACACAAGGGAAGGGTGCTATGCACCTGGGAGCTCTTTTACCTGTTTTTTTGGTTTTTGTAAAAGTGCCCCCTAGGGTGCCCGGTTGATGTCCTGGCATGTGAGGGGGACCAGTGCACTACGAATCCTGGCCCCTCCCACGAATAAATGTCTTGGATTTATTCGTTTTTGAGCTGGGCGCTTTCATTTTCCATTATCGCTGAAAAACAAAAACGCCCAGCTCACACATTGTTGAATAAAACATGGGCGTCTATTTTTTCCCAAAATACGGTTCGGTCCACCCCTTCACGGACCCGTTCTTGGAGATAAACGCCCATGGAGATAGGCGTTTTCGTTCAATTATGCCCCTCTATATGTTTTTACTAAGCAGCGGTAAACCCAACACGGGCTTACCACTCGCTATACAGGAAGTATCGCCGGGCTACCGCAGCAGCCTGGCGGTACTTCCCACCGATAGCATGCTGTCATTTCCGTAGCGTACCCAGCGGTAATCAAGGCCGTATGCTGCCCGGTTACCACTGGGTTAATGTGGGAGCCCTTACCGTCACCTCAAGTGCTTTACTTGCCGCACAGCCATTTCCTGCAGGAAGGCAAGTCTTCCCTTTTATCAGCTGCGGTAAAAGGGGGCCTTGGCACGTGTGTAAAACACACGCCGACACCAGCGCCGGACCCATTTTCCCACAGCTTGGTAAAAGGGTCCCTTAGAATGGAATCTTTATGTGAGGAAGTACAAAAAGAAGTAGTTTAGAAAAATATTTTCTATTCGATCGCTATATTTAAGCCTCTTGGTTCCAAAGTATTTAACTTGTGAATCCCTCGTCATTCCTTTTGTGTTAATAATTTCCTCCCGTCTCCCTCTTCTATTTTTTTCCACATGATCTATGACAATACAATGTAGATCTTGAAAATTATGTCCCTCTTTTACACAAGTTTGCACTACAGGAGCTTCAATCTTTTATGTAAAACGCAAAATCTATGTTCATTCATTCTAGTTTTAAATTTTCTGATTGTTTTTCCCACATACCATTTGTTACATGGGCATAAAATGACATAAATGACAAACATACTATTACAATCTGTATGTTGTTGTAAAACAATTGTTCTACCATTAGAATTTGTTAATGTTTGCAATCTTTAGTAACTGTACATGTTTTATAATGTCCACATTAAAAATGTCCCTTAACTGTTTCTGTATCCTTTCTAGTTTCCACTTTACTGAAAATTTCTTGTAAATGAAAAGGGGATGAGATTATATCACTCTCCAAAGTTGGTGCATTATCTTTGCAACTCGACCTGCACTTTCACTGTATCTAGTAATAAAACTGCTGTTTCTTCCTTAGGTACTATTTTAGGCTGCAGCAATAAATCTCTGTAGTTGTACTTAGCCCTTGCGACCTGGAATAACCTCTTGTTTATAAATTGCAAATCATATTTTTAGCTGCTTTCTTAAAATCTTTAAAATCACTGCAAATTCTTCTGTATCTGTCGCCCTCGGAGCAGGGAGAGGCATCCGAACCTCTCCCCACAGGGGACCGCACGAGGCTCATGGGACAGCAACCGTGCGCCCGACTCTGCCTCCTCACCCACCCGCACACCCAGAGCAGGGAGAGACATTCGAGCCTCTCCCACGGGGGACTGCACGGGCTGTGTGGAAGCGGTCAGGCACCCAGCTCTGCCTCCTCACCCGCCTGCCGGTTCCTCAGACGGTAGCAGGAAAGGGGAGCACTGTCTGGTGGAGCTGCCCCAGGAGCATGGGAGTTATGGAGGCGTGAGGACACACTTGGAGGGAACCTCTGAGGCCGCCGAGGGCTCAGTCAACAACACCGAGACCAGAGCGAACCAGCAGCAACAAGAGGAGAAGGGGCAATGCGGCGGAGGTCCCGGAGAAAGGCTCTGAGGGGCTCAGAGCAAAGCAGTAGCGGCAGCCTGAGGCTGCTGCCCCCCTCTGGTGACCACCTCCAACATAGACACAACTCCCAGGGTTGCGGAGTCTCTGTGCGCTGGGCAACGAGTCCAATCACCAGACCGTGAGTAAAGTGCCTATTATATTTCAAGATATTGAGACTTTACAACTGACAAGGCTTGAAAGGCCTGACAGTAAAAACCAAAGTAAAAACTGAATAATTGCTAGTGAACTGAATACACCTTCAGCTGGATGGGCGTGCCTGAGAAGGTGCCTTTTGCACTGCATTTGATCAACCGGAGAAGGCAGGCTTTTGAGGAGAGCAGATTGGGGCAACACAGTCTTAATAGTAACCACAGGAAATATATACCATAATGAATACCCTCAAACTACTCCTAATAATCTACTCCTTAACACTGATCCACTTAACACTAACCACCCCACTTGCAGAAAACAACATCATACCCATACTACACAATCATCATAGATTGATCAAATACACCACAGCTCACCAAACTGATGATAACCTAAAGAAAGGAAGAACACTTACATGCGAACAACCACAACAGAAGGGAAAGAAGGGCCCAAACAAACTCACCTAAACAAAGAAACGACAACTAACAAAAGTGCACTTAACACCAAATACAGAAGACCCATTCCAAACAATCCAAGTGGGCTACGTCAATGCCAGATCTGCTGTAAATAAAACAGCAATACTAACAGACTGGATCATGTCAGAAAAACCTCGACCTAGTCTTCCTCACTGAAACTTGGATCCATGACCAGAAGGACCCTATAATCCTAGACCTCTGCTCTCCAGGATACAAAATCACCCACTGGACCAGAAAAGAAAAGAGAGGCAGAGGCATAGCACTAATCTATCGGTCCCAGTTCACCACCGAAACCACTGCCCATAACACCTCAACTTGAAATTGCCTCAATCAGAATCCACAACAAAACTCTACGCAATCATGTGAATTGTGTCTTGTTTTACAGACCAACTTCATGGACTCCATTTCAAACACGTGTAACCAACGCCAATACACTAGTACTAGGAGACATCAATCTTCACTTAGAAGACCTGAACTCTATCAACGCATGAGAATGTAAGGAATTTCTCCGTTTATGCCATCTCAAATGGCCACAAATGCAAGCAACCCACGTCAAAGGACACACACTTGATCTCACCTAACACAAACTCTCAACAGACCAGAACCTAGCAATAACAAATACGAAATGGACAGAGACACCCTGGAATGACCACTAAAAACTAAACTTATTCCTACACTGGCGGAAGAAGGGTATACAACGAATACTAGAACACACATCCTACAGCACAAGAGGTCAAGTAGACACGAAAACATTCTGGCAACTAATGTACAATAATGATTGGGCAACACAAAAAGACTCCATATACTACCTCATAGAATGGGACAAAAGATGCAAAGGCATACTAGATGAAATTTTGCCCTTACGAACAAGAACCCCACGCAAGCATAACTCGACACCATGGTTCAACGTTGATTAACTGAAAAAGTTAAAAACACAAACCAGGAAACTCGAACGAGCATGGAATAAAACAAAAGAAGAACATACACTCAACACATGGAAACAACTACCAAAAAAAATAGAAATACGCAATAAGACAGGCCAAAAGATCATACTATGAAACCAAAATAGGGACAGATTACAAAGACATGAAGAAATTATACCAACTCGTGAACAAACTCCTAGACACCAACTTGGTCACTACCACGAATACAGACAACCCATCTGCAGATAAATGTGCGAAGTACTTCAATGAAAAAATTGTAAACCTACGCAACACGCTACCTCAGAACAACACCGACATTGAAAACTTCCTTAATGAATTGGCCCCAACTAGTGGAGAATACCCAGCAGATCGGACCTGGTTAAACTTCATCCTCCTTACCGTCGAAACAGTTACCCAGGTGATTAGTAGGTTTGCCAACACTCACTGTAAACTAGATACCTGTCCCGCAACCTAATGAAATCCGCCCCTGGCCGCTTCATAGCAGACCTCACATCCCACCTAAATTACATGCTTCAGCAAGGCCTCTTCCCTAAGGAAAATGGCAATATCCTACTCACCCCAATACCAAAAGACACCAAGAAAAAAACCAAACGAAATCACTAACTACCATCCAGTAGCATCTATCCTGTTGGTGGTCAAACTGATGGAAAGCATGGTAACCAAACAATTTACAGATTACATAAACAAATTCTCAATATTACATGAATCACAGTCAGGCTTTCGCCCCCTCTACAGCACCGAAACAGTATTACTCACGATTCTAGCCAAATTCAAGCAGGAAATAGCAACAGGTAAAAACATCCTTCTCCTCCAATTTGACATGGTAAACCACAATATATATATATATTTTTTTTTTATTTTTTGTTACATTTGTACCCTGTGCTTTCCCACTCATAGCAGGCTCAATGCGGCTTACACGGGGCAATGGAGGGTTAAGTGACTTGCCCAGAGTCACAAGGAGCTTCCTGTACCTGAAGTGGGAATTGAACTCAGTTCCTCAGGACCAAAGTCCACCACCCTAACCACTAGGCCACTCCTCCATTAATAATAGTAATAAGATTACTAGATAAGTTTGGGATTGGTGGAAACATACTTAATTGGATCAAGGGCTTCCTAACCACAAGAACATATCAAGTAAAATCAAATTCAAACATATCATCACCGTGGAAAGCAGACTGTGGAGTACCGCAAGGATCACCTCTATCACCGATCCTATTCAACTTAATGATGACTCCACTTGCCAAGTCCTTATCCAACCATGGCCTTAACCCTTTCATATATGTAGACGATGTCACAATATACATTCCTTACAAAACCAAACTGACAGAAATCACCAACGAAATCAAGCTCGGCCTGAACATCATGGATTCATGGGCAAATGCATTTCAATTAAAACTCAATAAAGAAAAAAATCATTGTCTCATCTTCTCATCCCAACACAGCGCGGACATCCCCACAAGTATCAACACCCCAGATCACACCCTTCCTACCTCAGACAGCTTGAAAATCCTCGGCGTTACAATGAACTTAACACTAGAGAGCCAAGTGGCATCCACAACAAAGAAAATGTTCCACTCAATGTGGAAACTCAAACGCGTGAAGCAATTCTTCCCAAGGGAAATGTTTCGCAACCTGATACAATCAATGGTACTAAGCCACTTAGATTACTGCAATGGAATTTATGCAGGATGTAAAGAACAAACCTTAAAGAAACTTCAGACCGCTCAAAACACGGCAGCTAGGCTTATATTTGGTAAAACACTATTTGAAAGCGCAAAACCCCTACGCGAAAAACTACACTGGCTCCCAATCAAAGAAAGCATCTCCTTCAAAATCTGCACCCTGGTTCACAAAGTCATCTAAGGAGAAGCCTCGAGTTACATGACAGACTTGATCGACTTACCAATTAGAAATACATCCGAATCAACACGATGTTATCTAAATCTGCACTACCCAAACTGCAAAGGACTTAAAAGGACTGCAAAGGAGCTTTACGGTATTGTGTAAGCCACATTGAGCCTGCAACTAAGTGGGAAAATGTGGGATATAAATGTGTTAAATAAATAAAATAAATAAATACAAAACTACTTACGCATCTAGTTTTTCCTACATAAGCAACTGTGGAACGCATTACCAAAAGCCTTGAAAATGACGTACGACCACTTAAACTTCCAGAAATCACTAAAAACCAACCTGTTTAAAAAGGCATACCCTAAACTTCTACGGTCTGTGCCCTGAAAATGGCAGATACAAATCAAGGTAAGGTATACACAAAAAGTAGCACATATGAGTTTATCTTGTTGGGCAGACTGGATGGACCGTGCAGGTCATTTTCTGCCGTCATCTACTATGTTACCGATCCAACTTAAATGCCTAATCTCTGCAACAGAACCAAACTAAAGCACGTAATGGACATAACACAACTCTTCCGTTCTCAGATTCCCTAATGTGGCTGTGCCACATGAACTTGATCTTACCACAACATCACCCTGTATTTGTTCACACCGGAACCTGCAAAGGCCTCTCCGGTACTATATAAGCCACAATGAGCCTACAAATAGGTGGGAAAATGTGGGATACAAATGTAACAAATAAAATAAATAAAACAATTGGGAAAAAGGCAAACTCTGTAGCAATGATTTTTTTTTATCCGTAGATTTGGTAAATACTGATGTGACTAATTGTTCATCTAAAGCTTGTTCTATATGTATATCCAAATAGTTTATCGAGACTTTTGAACAGACCATGTAAATTTAATGGTGCAGGACGGAACCACCACCAGCGGCCACGTTGGGCTGGCAGTAGTCCCGATTTAGCACTCCGTAAGCCCGCGTTGGGCTTACTGATGCTTTGTAAAACAACCCCTGTATTCCTTATTACCGTCGGGAACGCCCACGCAGTAGAAAATAGAAAAATGTTTTCTATTGTGGGAAACAATGCACACAAATTTTGATATTACCACCGGGTGGGCTTGCTATCCAGACGGTATTGTCAATTTGGTGTGCACTATAGGCACGGTAACCCTACCCCCACTTTGTAAAATGGCCCTGAAGTACATTAGGCACTTTATTCTATTTGTTTTCCACAATTTTTATACCACTTAATCAAAGCTTCTATCAATAATTTGATTAAACAATGGAATTGTTATCTATTTAAAAACCTTAATTACAGATGGTTGATACAAATCTTTTTTACAAACACTAATCAACTGATTTCGCACACCTTTCATCTTGAGTCAGCCTATTAACTACTATAAACAGTTCCTTAGAACTTGAAGAAGCCTGCTCAATCTCTGTATGATAAAACTCACATTTCACCTTATGTATAAATTTCTTAACATTGACATTCACACTTCAGGCAGCCCTTAACACATACTTAAAATTTTTAAATAATTCAAACAACAATTTCTTTTTTGGAATAAAATTTGGCCGCAGCTTTATTTCCAAATATTAATAAATTCATTTACTTAACATCAACTTACTAACATATAATTTTCCACCAGGTTAACTTCAGAATGCGGTTAATAATGTTAAGCCCTTCGGTAACGAACTGGCTCACTTTCTCCCCACTTCACAGTGTGATTAATAATAATGTTAAGCCCTTCGGTAACGAACTGGCTCACTTTCTCCCCACTTCACAGTGTGATTAATAATAATGTTAAGCCATTCGGTAACGAACTGGCTCACTTTCTTCCCCCCCTTACCCCCCTCCCCCCAGGTGACTTACGGTACCGTCAAGCCACCTCTTACTCATGGCGGTTCCGCCCACGAGTTCATTTCCATTTCATATATTTCATACAATTCCTTTAACCGCTTCTGGTGCCTCTTAAACCCCTCATCCAGGCACCCCTTCCATTAAAAGCTGCTACCCTTTACCCCCAAATCCTCCACTTTCCTTAACCATCTCAAAATTTTGTCCCCACCCACACCCCACCCACCAGGGCGGGCTGGGATGGGTCTTTCACTCCCTCCTATCAGGGCCGTGCCCTAGGGTCTCCTGGCGCCCCCTGCAGACTATCAGTTGGCGCCCCCCCCCCCCCCCCACCCCCCCCCCCGTGAAAATGATCGCTCACCACTTGCTACACTGACAGGAATTGTCAGCAATAGTCTTAGAAACAAATTGCTATACATTGCAAAATAAGATAGCAGATGTAAATTCTCAAAGTAGACATATTCCAAACGCTAAAATGAAAATTAAAATGATTTTTTTTCTACCTTTGTTGTCTGGTGACTTTCTTTTCCGATCATGCTGGCCCAGTATCTGAGTTCCTGCTGCGTATCTGTCCTCTTACCTCCATTTCCAGGGCTTCCTTTCCATTTATTCTTTACTTCCTCCTTCTTTCTTCTTGCATTTCTTGCTCTAGATCCATTTCCAGCAATTTCTTCTCTCTCCCTGGGTCCTGTCCTCCCATCCATGTCCATCCTTGTCCCTCTCTGCCCTTCCTCCTCCATCCATAGCCAGCAATCCTCCTCATCTCCTCTCCCCTCCATTTCCAGCAAATTGTCCTCTCCCTGGGCCCCCATGTCCATCCTTGTCCCCCTCTGCCCTTCCCTCCTCCATCCATAGCCAGCAATCCCTCCTCTCTCCCCTCCCCTCCATTTCCAGCAAATTGTCCTCTCCCTGGGCCCCCATGTCCATCCTTGTCCCTCTCTGCCCTTCCCTCCTCCATCCATAGCCAGCAATCCTCCTCCCCTCCCCTCCATTTCCAGCAATTTGTCCTCTCCTTGGGCCCCCATGTCCATCCTTGTCCCTCTCTGCCCTTCCCTCCTCCATCCATAGCCAGCAATCCTCCTCCCCCTCCCCTCCATTTCCAGCAATTTGTCCTCTCCTTGGGCCCCCATGTCCATCCTTGTCCCTCTCTGCCCTTCCCTCCTCCATCCATAGCCAGCAATCCTCCTCTCTCCCCTCCCCTCCATTTCCAGCAAATTGTCCTCTCCCTGGGCCCCCATGTCCATCCTTGTCCCTCTCTTGCCCTTCCCTCCTCCATCCATAGCCAGCAATCCTCCTCCCCTCCCCTCCATTTTCAGCAATTTGTCCTCTCCTTGGGCCCCCATGTCCATCCTTGTCCCTCTCTGCCCTTCCCTCCTCCATCCATAGCCAGCAATCCTCCTCTCTCTCCCCTCCCCTCCATTTCCAGCAAATTGTCCTCTCCCTGGGCCCCCATGTCCATCCTTGTCCCCCTCTGCCCTTCCCTCCTCCATCCATAGCCAGCAATCCTCCTCTCTCCCCTCCCCTCCATTTCCAGCAAATTGTCCTCTCCCTGGGCCCCCATGTCCATCCTTGTCCCTCTCTGCCCTTCCCTCCTCCATCCATAGCCAGCAATCCTCCTCTCTCCCCTCCCCTCCATTTCCAGCAAATTGTCCCTCTCCCTGGGCCCCCATGTCCATCCTTGTCCCCCTCTGCCCTTCCCTCCTCCATCCATAGCCAGCAATCCTCCTCTCTCCCCTCCCCTCCATTTCCAGCAAATTGTCCTCTCCGTGGGCCCCCATGTCCATCCTTGTCCCTCTCTGCCCTTCCCTCCTCCATCCATAACCAGCAATCCTCCTCTCTCTCCCTTCCCCTCCATTTCCAGCAAATTGTCCTCTCCCTTCACGCGATTCGCGAACCGCTTAGCACTGCTTAAAAAAAAAATTACACATCAGCAGGAACAGGCTGCTTCAGCCAATCCCAGGGGCCTTCCTTCAGCGTGTTCCGCCCAAGGGCTGAAGGAAGGCTCCTGGGATTGGCTGAAGCAGCCTGTTCCTGCTGACGTGTAAATTTTTTTTTTAAGCAGTGCTAAGCGGCAGCGCGGTTCGCAAATCGCGTGAAGGGGGGGTGGGGGGGTGGGACGACGCGACGGCAACGAAGAGGAGAAACAAGAGAAGTGCTGCGTGTGCCGGTAAGCTGCTCAAAGGCACAGGGGACGCCGTCAACACTGCCAGGTGGGGACCGGAGCCGGTTTTAAAGGTCATGGTTGGGCTGGGGAGGCTAAGCCTCTTATACGGGGCGCCTATGCCTCTGCTCTTTCCTCCGCACCCTGGGGCCTTTAAATCTTTTACTTCCGGTCGCAGCAGCGTCAGTGAAAGCGGAGCGCTGCCGACATCTCCCTTCGCGCTCTTGGTTCCCTCAGTGTCCGCCTTCTTGTAGAAGGCGGGACACTGAGGGAACCAATGAGTGCAAGGGAAGGGAGACGTCGGCAGCGCTTTCACTGACGCTGCTGCGACCAGGTAAAAGATTTAAAGGCCTCGGCGGCGCGGGGCGAGAGTAAGCACCGCGGCGGCGCCCTCCAGAGGTGGGCGCCCCCCTGCGGCGCTTACCCCGCTTACCGCATCGGCACGGCCCTGCCTCCTATTCACCCTAACCCTCTCCTACCTAACTAAAAACTAATTCTGAGCGCCCAAATCTTCCCTATCCTAGCACTTCCCTTCCAGCCAATCATATCCCTTAATTCCTACCCAATCCCCTTTCTCCCTTTCCTGTTGCTAACCTAAACACTAACTACTTCCAAACTAACTCCCTCCTGCAACTCCCCCCCCCCCCCTTTCCTTTCTTCTTCTGGCTGCCTGGCTTCAGTCAATGTTAACACCCTCACAGCTTAACTGTGAGGGCTTCCTAACATTGACATTCACACTTCAGGCAGCCCTTAACACATACTTAAATTTTTTAAATAATTCAAACAACAATTTCTTTTTTGGAATAAAATTTGGCTGCAGCTTTATTTCCAAATATTAATAAATTCATTTACTTAACATCAACTTAGTAACATATAATTTTCCACCAGGTAACTTCAGAATGTGGTTAATAATGTTAAGCCCTTCGGTAACGAACTGGCTCACTTTCTCCCCACTTCACAGTGTGATTAATAATAATGTTAAGCCCTTCAGTAACGAACTGGCTCACTTTCTCCCCACTTCACAGTGTGATTAATAATAATGTTAAGCCATTCGGTAACGAACTGGCTCACTTTCTTCCCCCTTACCCCCCCCCTCCCCCCAGGTGACTTACCGGTACCATCAAGCCACCTCTTACTCATGGCGGTTCCGCCCACGAGTTCATTTCCATTTCATATATTTCATACAATTCCTTTAACCGCTTCTGGTGCCTCTTAAACCCCCTCATCCAGGCCACAAGCGGTGACAGCACTCCATCTGTCACCGCTCCCCCATAACCAAAGCTGCCGCCAAATCCTTCTTTAAGCAATCCTCCAACAAATCTTGGAGTGCACTCAAAAGATATCAGTTCCAATATCGGACAGATGAACTCCATCCTGCCTATACAAACCTGCACAATCTGACGAGATCAAATCATGTGCTAACACCAAACCCCCCATTCTCCCCATAATTTTGACACTTCCCAATTCACCCTGCGCCTCAACCGCTCAATACCTTTTGGATTAACTGCCCCCCTCCACACTCTTCTGGGAATAATCTGTGACCATACAATCACTGCTCCTGGAAAATAACTCATCACCTCCAATAATTCTGCTTTCATTAAACGAATTAACTGAACTCCTTTTACAGCACATAATCATTTCCCCCCAAATGAATACAAATTAGAAACTGGAGAAGGAAAATCGCCGAGCTTGCAGTAATGTGGCAAAAAACTGCTTCCAAGTCATTCCTCGTATGGCCAACCAGCGGATTCGAATACCGAATTCCACCAATCCCAGGTTGGATCCCCCCTTTGATTCCAGAGCATGCTTATGTGCCCAAAAGACATATGAATGTCCGCAGATCCATACACATATGTCCAGAGGCAATACATCTGTAAAAGAAACTAGAACAATTAGCATAAACCTAATCACTTCTCATCCCGAACATACCCTTTATATCTATTAGACCTCCATCTTCCACCCGCTGAATTAAAGCCACTGAACCCCCTTCTTGGGCTACATTGGAAGCAGCACCAATTCGAAAGGAATGTGTCCCATACTCCTTCGGCTCCAAACCCGTATATCTCAAACCTTTCTTAAGCACTGCTGCAAATTGATACCTCGTTAAAGGCATACCATTGCTATGCACCAACCAAACCTCACCACCCACCGGTCTTACACCATTGAACTCCACTGCACATTGCACTGGACAAAATTCCAAAGTCTTAGCAGCTCGCAGACTAATCCAAATGCCTTTTCCATCTTGGTCCGTTTTAGACTTCCTTAAATATATACGCAACACCCCCTTTTCCACCACCACATCCCTTCTTCTCAAACCTTCATCATCCATAGCTCGCGTTGATGAAGCTACCAACTCCCCAACCCTGCAAGCTGAAAAGAAGGCTACCACAAAAACCACCTGAAATAACAATATTTCATATTTTGAAAAACAAATATTGGTTAATACCTTGCACAATTGCACTACCTGTGCATAAAATAGCGGCCTCCTCACCCTCTCCATTCGTGATTTCCCATGTTCTCTGGAAAAACCACACAATAACTTACGAATCAAATATTTCCCAGCTGGATCTCCCCAACCCAGCAATTTAGACACAAATGCTATTGCAGCCATCGTCTGAGATACCATCCCAAACGACCATTTATTATCCACTGCAAAAGCAATAAGTCGGACCACTCTCTCTTCACAAATTGGGAAAACCAAATCCCAATCTCTGTCAGCCAGAAATGATAGGAATCGCCTCCATCCAACTCCATAAGCCTTCCAAGTATTAGGAGCTAATGCTCTCATCAACAGCGCCTCACAACCTCCTGAAAATTGTGCCACAAATCTTCGGACATCCGTGTAGGCTCCCAATCTGCTGACGGAGCCAAAGCTCTGAAGCGATGTAACTGTAAACGAGATAACGCATCAGCAATCTCATTACAAACACCAGGCACATGTCTCGCTGTTAGCCATAAATTTAATTGCAGACATTTTAACACAATCAATCTCAACAGCTCCACTAACAGCGGACAACGCGAATACTGCTTATTGATTGCCCATACTACTGACATGTTATCAGAATACAAGGCAATCCTCCTGTTACACAACCTCCGTTCCCATAGCCACAAAGCCACCCAAATTGGAAATAATTCCAACAAAGCTATATTCTTGCACAAACCCATCTCTCTCCACCATTGAGGCCACTCTTCTGCACACCATGCCCCTCCAAAATAAATCCCAAATCCAATTTCTCCCGACGCATCCGTGAATAATTGTAAATCCACACTTGAAACCAATACATCTTGCCAAACACGTTCCATTAAACACCGACAAAAATTCTCTCCAGATTTGCAAATCCGCTCGCATTGTCTGTGTCACACGCACTCTAAAATGCGCCTTCCGCAAACCAACTGTTAACAATGCTAAACGTCTCGAAAAAACTCGTCCCATAGGAATCACTCTCGTTGCAAAATTAAAATGCCCCAACAACGACTGAATCTCCTTCAACGTCACCTTTTTCTTGATGCATACCCTATCAATCTCCTGACGCAAAACCACAATCTTTTCTTTAGGCAGACGAGATTCCATTCTCACTGAATCCAACTCTATCCCCAAAAACACCAATTTGGTAACCGGGCCCTCACTTTTTTCCTTAGCCAAAGGCACACCCAACTCCTTTGCCACCGTTCTAAATGCTGACATCAAGGAAGCACACTGCAATGAATTTTCTGGACCCCCAAACAAAAAATCATCCAAATAATGAACAATAGAATCCCAACCACTAACCTGTTCCACTACCCAATGTAAAAATGTAGCAAATGCTTCAAAATAATTACAAGAAATAGAACAACCCATAGGCATACATTTATCAAAATAAAATTTACCTTCAAACTTAAATCCAAGCAACCTAAAAGCTGTAGGGTGCACTGGCAATAAACGGAAAGCTGCTTCAATGTCCGCTTTTCCCATCAATGCACCTTTTCCCAAATTCCTCAACAAATCCACCGCTTGTTCAAAACTAGCATATTGCACTGTACACAAATCCGGATCAATAAAACTGTTTACACCAGAACCTTCAGGATAGGACAAATTATGAATCAACCTGTATGTACCCGGCTCTTTTTTCGGTATCACACCCAATGGAGACACTACCAAATTTTTAAGCGGCGGGTCAGCAAACGGTCCTGCTATCCGCCCAAGACTCAACTCCTTCATCAACTTCTTCCGAACCACCTCCGCATGCTGAATCACAGATACTGAATTCTTACACTTATGATCCAACACCGGTCCCTCAAACGGGATCGGGAAACCTTCCGAAAAACCTACCCACAGCAAATATGCATCACCACCACACGGATACAGACCCAACCAATTTTGTAACGCCGCTACCTTAATAGGAGAAGGGGCCTTGCCAGCCCACACCTGGGCCGCCCATAGCTCCTCCCCTCCCGACCTTCCCCGACCTCCCAATCCCCCTCTTGGACATTTAAACACAGGGTGGAATCCCTGACAGACACTGCAACAGTGTCTGAATCTGCAGGCAGGCCTATTACATCGTCCCACATTAAATTGGAAATAAGCATTACCGGGGCTACTCCCCTTTCCCCCCCAATCCGCTTGTCCCCACACTTCCTCCTCCTGCCATTCCGAAACTCCCTGTTCGACCAACGCCCATTCCCCAGGTATTTCCAACTGAGCCACTACCATACCCGGGAAATCCAACAGAGGCTCCCGAATGAAAGGGAGGATTAACCGAAGGAGTAAATTAGCAATCCACAAATCCACATCTCTCACACCCCAATTCTCAGATTTGTCCTTCGCCAAACTCCGCCTAAACTGCTCATCATAATTTACCCAAGCCCAACCTCCATACATTTTATAAGCTCTCCAAATTAAATCACAGTAATTCCATAAACCCGGATAAAGAGCAGGTTTCTGACCTCCCAACACACTCGCAAAACATGAAAACTTAACAACCAATTCATGATTGTCTTTGGTACCCTCCCTCTTTTCTTCTTTCCTTCTTCCTTACCCCCATCCTTCCCCCCATTAACATCCCTATCACGCACTAACAAGGCAAATAAATCTATATATTTTTCCTTTTAAAATTCTCTGCTTCCATTTTAACGTTATATAACAATCCAGAGGGGCAATATTACATAATGTATGACCCATCCTCGAACCATAAATATACCTGCCCTTTGATTCTCCCGCATCCCACTTACACATTCCCCCTTTCCACTTCTACTTCATCCGAAGAAGATGAAGAGACCCTGATGAATCCCCGAGGAGTCTGAAGATTCCCATACCTGCATAGGATCACCTGTTCCACCCCTCCTCGCCTTTTTTCACTATCCAACCGCCTTACCACATGACACAAATTCCGCAAAAATTTTTTATTCCGCAGCTTCTTTCTCAAACCTTTTCCCGACACCCCTTTTTCCCAACTACCCCCGATCTCTAACCCCCTCCCGTACTTCCCCTCCCCCCCGCCCCCTTCTATATCCAGTTACACACAATTCCTCCAACTCACCCATTGCTCTCCCAGAAGAAGGCCCCTCCAACGGATCCTCGCCGCAGCATCCTGCAAAGGAACATCACCACGGGTCCGCATACCACCTGCCATCGCACTGGTTGCCGTCCCACATTGCATCCTGCTACCCCTCTCCTGCTCGATATTCAATCCCACCTGACACCCCATTTCACACCTTGTCCACTATTCACCCCTTCTGCAACATCAGCATCCTCTCCCTATATTCCCCCATACCCCCTTTAGCACTCCCCCCTCCAGACACATTCATCCCATGTTTCTTTTTTCCACTCACTTTACCCCCACTTTTCACAATCTTCTTTGGCCCCATTAAACAGTATTTTTATTTATTTATTATTTATTATTATTATATATAATTATTTATTTATTTAATATAATCAATTACCCACAATCACTCACTCTCCCCGCTCCCAAGCAAACACACCCTTCAATTTTGAGTCCCTTAATCCTCCTTTTAAAAAGGTTACACTGCTGATTTAGGTCCCCTAATTTGGCCAATCCAGTTCCTGACCAGGGTTGCACACTGCTTAGCTTCCTGCTTTGCCATGTGACATACACCTAATAAAAATGGTGCTCATTATTTGCAGCTGTGATCACACTTTCTCCAGTAGTAGATCAAGGTGTGGTCCATTCAAGTATTCTGGGTTTGTGTCAACTTTGTCCCTGAAGTGCCTTGCCTTAGGTGGGATTTGAACCAGCAACCTTATGATTATAAAGCTGTGCTCTAACCACTAGGCCACAGCAGCCACAATAAAAAATTCTACCCCTACACCTCGCAAACCGGAAGTGCCTTCCCAACACACTTTAACTCACCCACCCCCTCCCAACGTAACAACACTTCAAAAAACCCCGTTTGTCCGCCCAGCAATCAAAAAAACCAACCCAAATTCCCCTCACCTCCGCGAAACCGGAAGTGCCGTCGCGATGTTTTCTACAACGCCACTGCCAAACACCAGCCTCCCCCACCTCAGGTAATCTTTAAAGGGGAATCGAACCAGCAACCTTCTG